>NW_023270418.1:7423711-7688445 GCF_011800145.1 Mirounga leonina
TGCTTCTCCCTTTCTCTTTGTCCCACCCCCTCCAACACTTGCCCCTGCCCTGTGCTCCCCCCTCTCAAATAAATAAATAAAATCTTTATATTAAAAAAAAAAACACTCAGAGTCACGTTTAAAACACTGTTAGTAACTGCCTCTATTTTTTTTTTTTCTTAACTGTTTTTGTACCCCAGGGGGCTAGAGTACCTATTACTGTATTATTCTTTGCCTCCTTTTAAAAGGAAAAGGCTCTAAACTTTGTTTTATACCCACAAGTCTGGAACTTTTTCTTTATAGAATTAATATGGCCTTCTTTGTGTATGCAACTGCAAAACTAGGAATAAATGTAGTGAAAAAAGAAGTAGATTTTTCAATTTCAGGTTAATAAAAGCTTAAACTGATGTTAATCAAATGCAATGGAATCAGACTTTCCCCATTCTGATAACCCGTCACTAGGATGACTGGTGAATGGGGACTGTTGGTTCATGGCTTATTTTAATTTACAAAGTTATGATATGTAAACTACATAAATATTTCAAATTTAACAAAAAATTGAAACAACTCTTTACTGCACCTAAACTGTACCTAATACGTGCTCAAATGTATTCCACTGAATCATGTTTTGATTATTTAGAAGACACTCAGGATCTTGATCATATGCACAATTTTATATTGTAGGACTGTTGGGAGTGTTTGTTAATAGTTTGTTAAACCGGGGGCGCCTGGGTGGCTCAGTCGTTAAGCGACTGCCTTCGGCTCAGGTCATGGTCCCGGGGTCCTGGGATCGAGTCCCACATCGGGCTCCCTGCTCTGCCGGGAGCCTGCTTCTCCCTCTCCCAGTCCCCCTGCTTGCGTTCGCTCTCTCTCTGTGTCTCTCTCTGTCAAATAAATAAATAAAATCTTAAAAAAAAAAAAAGTCATCTATATTAAAAAAAAAAAGTTTGTTAAACCGAATTCTAAAGAAGAAACAGCTGAGGTAATCTTTCTTATCCTGCTAAATGGCAACCATTAGTAATTCATCCTACTAAGCGCTGAGCGTTCTGTTATAGAACTGAAAAGAACTCTGAAAAAGCAAAAAAACAAAGCCATGACTACCACCAAAACTAAATGCCAGAGGTGAAGTTTCACACTTTGTGCTGCACTTAAAAATACAAAAGACCGCCAACATGTTAGAATCCTACAACACGTTTTCAGAGAAAAACACCTACTCCTGTTAACAAAGAACAGATTTGTTCCCGTCTACAAAGCACAGTGCCATTGTGCTCAGGAGGAACAGGTCCCAGTCTCAGGCCTAACTTAGTAAGTCTTCCCAGAGTAGCTACTCCCCTGTCAAAAATGATGCTTTAATTAATGGTCTGGTGGGCAGGTGGAAAACAGTATCATTTATAAAGAGACTTACAAATAGTGAACACCATAAGGAGTAAATAATGTTAAGTGAGCATGTGTGTGAAGGTATGAGGAAAGAGGTTTCTCTAAATACAGTAATTCCAGAAATGTATTTCTTCTTGGGGCAGAAGTTAATATTCAGGCTGACAGGCAAATGTTAATATTTGGACGATATTTACAACAGCCACTCTGTATTTCGTTTACTACTGGTACTCAAAATGTTCAGTCTGTTTTTGACTCACCAGTAACTTCTAATACTGGTGTGTCAAAAGCACGCATGAAATAAAGGTTTGGGGAAGGAAACCGTGGAATGCTGAGGACCCTGACAGGCACATAGCCATGTATTTTCACTGGCTCTTCCGTATCTAATTACTCAGCAGAACAGATCGGACTCTCCTTGACAGTCTGCTCTGAAAGGCAAGCAACCAGCCACAGTTAACAGTTTCAAGGTTTGTAAAGAGGGAATAAGACTACACGTTCAATATTTTACAACCTACCACTATTCCAACCAGTTACGTAACCTTCTTCCCAAGACCAAATCAGCAGGGTAATTTTTAAAGCACCTTCTCTGTACGTGGGAGGGGCACCAAGGCCAGGAAACAGCCCAAAACAAACACAAGTGAGGTTGTGCCGAAAACGCGACGGAGCTCGTGCGAAAGTAAGGATTCGGTGGTAAATGCGCTGTGTGTCCGGGACGTCCGCGATCTGAGAGAGAAGGCGGGGACACCGGATTTGTGCGTGCATAAATACGGGCAGTGAGTGCAGTCGGTCCGAACCGGGCGTGCGATGCTTGCTTCTGGGGCTGACACGTCTCCGGACGACGCGTCTGCTGTGCGCACCAAAGGAGCGCGTCTGCGGCGCGTGTCTGCGAACGCGCACAGGTGGTGTTTAACCGTGCTGTGCCCGGGCACAGTCCACGTGAACAGAGCAGGGGTCTGAGTACCAGTGAAGGGACCACAGGCGCCCTCCGAGGGGCCAGGCGCATCGACTTCGGCGCGAGGGACAGCCTGGATCCGGTCTCGGAGCCTGGGTCGCCCCTCCTCCCCTCCGGCAATACGGCCCTCCTTCACCCCCTCCGCCCACCTCGGTCTGGGGCTCGGCCTGGGCCGCACTCACCCCTCTCCAGCCGCACAGGTTCTCCCAGCGCCGCCATCTTCTCCCTCTGCCTGCAGACCCACAGGAAATGACGACACAGGGTGCGGCGGAGGGGCGGGGCTTAGTAGGAGCTGGAAGGGCGACGGATTGACAGCATCGCGAGAGTAGGAGCGGTGGCTCTGAGGGGAGTGGAGGAGACCTGGGTGCGGGGGTCTTGGCCTTGGTCTCGCGCAGAACCTTAAGCGGTTCCGAGGTTAGCGGATCCCCGGTCTCTGAAAATGAAGAAGCTCCTTTCCTGACTCTTGCTCCCTACCTCGGACTCAGGCCTTGTCCCGCCCGCTTGGAACTTTCGGCTCCAAGTGGAAGTCTGGATTCTTGTCCTGGCTTGACCATTAATGGCTGTATGAGTCTGGGCTTCTTACTTAATCTCCTTTGGCCTCAATTTCCCTGTCTGTGCGATGAAAGGTGCTATCTCCAAGCTCCTTTCCACCCTTAAACTTTGGGATTCGGTGACACTGTTTAACGGGATAAATTCTCCTTTTGTGGCAGCATGGCTTTAATTTTAAAAATCAAGGCATGAGTCTTCCCTGCAAATCTGTTTGAGAGTAAGGATGGAAAGTACAAAAAAGCATGAAACACCTGGGTGAGCAAGAGAACAAGGCACTTCGGTGCACAAAGGAACCATTTTAAAAAGCTGATCCAAAATGAAGCAAATTTTTTAATGCATTACAGATTCTTAGGGCCACTTCTGAAAATTCATGAACCAAGAAAAAATTTAGTACTTAATTTAAATGGAATATTAAGTTGCCCAGTATTTAGATCTCACTGACATTTAATCATTTAAGCCATGTCTCTGCTGTTAACTGTGTTAGGTTCTTTCTTTCTTTCTTTCTTTCTTTCTTTTTTTTTTTTTTTAAGATTTTATTTATCTATTTGACACACACAGAGAGAAAGAGTACAAGCAGGGGGAGCAGCCAGAGGGAGAGGGAGAAGCATAGCAAGAAGCCCGATGCACGACTCTATCCCAGGACCCTGGTATCATGACCTCAGCCAAAGGCAGACACGCCCAACCGACTGAGCCACCCAGGCACCCGAGGTGCTTTCATATACAAGTTTTCAACACTTCATGATAGGATTGTTGTATCAACTTCCTGGTTGTCTCCAGCCCACTCTTTCCATTCAAGTATAATATTTTCTTCTAATCCATCATGAATGTCATCATTATATTCTTTTCCCCTTGAACCCTGATTTCATCATCAAGGGTTTCTGTTCAGAAACTTTGAATGGTACCCCCCCCCCCCCGCCATTTCCTATTTCTAAAGACTTGCATACTCTGACCCTTAAGTTATCCATCTAATCTCATTTCTCATTATCCCTCAAGTGCAACCACCCCTCCAGTTGGGGTGATATATTTAAAATGTTTATTCTTGTTTATTGTTTATTCTTGCTTCCAAGTCTTCACTTATGTTGTTCTTATATAGAATGCCCTTGTTCATCTCCTCCAGTTCTCCAAACCATATACACCTTCCAACTGAACCCATTCTCCCTGTCTGCTTGAAGAAGCGCCACTTCTACTAAGCTTCCCTCTCTTCAAAGTGTTCTTCCTTGGTCCCTGATAGTCCTTATACCCAGCAGTAGCACTCATGTGTTTATCTTTTACTCATTGTTATGCCACAAATATTTTCAAGAAATGTTTGCTAAATGTCTAGTGTCTACCAGGTGTCTTGCTAGGCACTGAGAATGTCCAGTGGAACAAGACAAATGCAGACATTGCCCTTATTTCTTCAAATATTTTCTTTTCCTCCATCCTCCAGCTCCTCTCCTTTGATGACCCCACTTTCATGTACATTCCATTGTCTGACACTGTCTTACAGCTCACTAGTACTCTATTCATTTTGTTTTTTTAAACTTTTCTGTTTCCTTTTTTTGACATTTAATTCTATTAATCCCAATGGTTCATTTTTCGTTACAGAGGTTATCGTTTTTATCTGTAGCAGTTTAGATTTAAGGGTGTGTGTGTGTTTCTACATTTCCCATGTCCTTCCTTACCATGCCCAATCTTTCCCACAGCTTCTTGAACATATAGAATGCAATTATAATGACAATTTTAATGTTTTTATTTTAATTTTGTAATCTGTGCTGTTTCTGGTACTGTTTCAATAGACTGATTTTTCTCTTCATTACACTCATAATTTCCTGTTTCTTGCATGACCAGTGAGATATATATGAATGTATAATGCCAGGCATTGTGGAATTTACTTTTTGGGTGCTGGATATTTTTGTATCCCTATGAATATTTGAGATTTGTTTTGTAATTCACAATTCCCTGACTACTGGAGTTGAGAGAAACTAGAGTCCGGCTCCTTCACTTTCCAGAAGAGAGGACTGATTGCTGCCCTGTGTCCCAAAGGAGGCAATTGTGAGCACAAATGAGGCAGAACTGTTTTGAGTTTTATGCCACTATCAGGTTATTGACTCATCAGGTTATTAGGACTCACTTCCGAATCAAGAAGTTGCTCTTCCTGTGGAAGAACTCCTCTTTACCTGTTGCTTCCTCGTACTAATTTCTGCCTCAGAGATAGAAAGGAAGACTCAGACTTAGAATAGGAACTCTGAGTGAAGATAAATCCCAGTGAAAGCTAAATTATGCAAACTTTGTCTTCATATGAGGAATTAAAGTCCCAAGTAGGCTGCCAGGTTATGAAAGCTTTCCTAACCCAAGACATTGCAAATACAATGTACCAAGACAGCATCGAGTCAGAGGAGAAGGGAGTAGGTGGGGAAAATTGGGAGTAGGAGGCTGTCTAGAGACGGAAAATGGAACATGGAAAGTAACATGATGAAGCCAGACCCACCAAGTGGAATCTTTTGCTATTATTTTCACATTTTATTGTTTTATTGCTGGGTGAACTATGCACAAATAAGCACTACTGTACACAATAGATACGTAAAAACAGTTATGTCTTAGTACAGAGTAAAATACTGCTCTTAAGTGAAGGGTTCTATCAGTACAACTAAAGTCCCCATTTTCTTTCTTTTTCTAACAGAGTTCCTGTAATATACTCCTCAGTAAGTAAAATTTTAGATAAGTATCTTCCTTTATTTGAAGTGAATGATGTTGTCAAATGTGAAATAGCCTACATGTTTAAATAAACTAAACAATATATAAAAACACTAGTCTCATCAATTCAACACAACCATATGGGGAAATCTCTTCAAGAACACCTGTTGAAAATTTTTCTTGATCAAAGATCTCAGATGAGAACATAAAACCCCATCTTGGAGTACCAGGGATTGAAAGCAAAACCCTACTTGTTGTTAGGATGAGCTGCAGATTATATTAAAGTGTAAGGGTTTACTTTTTTAATGTCAACTGTCTCATCATCACTCTACAGTACATGTAAAGGCACAGATTGATGTATTTTTCTGGCATCTTTCTGACGCACCCTTGCCCTAAATAAATCTGTTTGCCAGGATCTTGTCGCTTAAATTAGCCATCTCAAACTCTTGGTCCTGCCAACACAGGCGACTGTGCCAATGTTCTCAGCATTTACTGGCACACGAGCTGTTGCCTTTTCTTTGGCTTTCTGTGTGTACCTGGGGCCATCATCCTTCCTTCACAAGACAGCAGTCTGGCTTATGTATCCCTGAGACAGAACTCAGGATTGTTTGGACTCATTCTGGTTCTCTCCAGGGTGTGCATCCTGCATGATATATTTTCAGCCACATAATATATTGTTCAGAATTTGTCATGCACATACTTGCAGATTGGCAGAGCCACCTGCCAGAGATGAGAACCTTTTAAGTTGTTGTCAAACGTCATAAAATGTGTTCCATGATTAATTTTGTGGGCACAGATTGGGTTTTGCACAGAGTCCAAAATTTGGGATATGTCACAGTGACTAAATGGCACCGGCATGCTGAATGAATTTGGAATTTGTTTTGTCAAGTGTGGGAGCAGGCACACAGATGGGCTTTGATCCAGTGGTGCTGCTTGGAATTCTCATTATAGCAATGATGTCATTTGTCACGTAGAGTGGGTAGTGGTGCTGCCAAATTGTGGACAAAGCATGGCAAATAACAAGGTACCCAGGCCAAGGGAAAAGACTTATGGTAGCACAGGAAGTTTTCACTACTAGCTGACCTCTACTTAGAGGACATAAACATTGTGTCAGGGCTGCCAAAAATATGCTTAGTAGAAATACAGGCAGAGAAGGAAACTTCCAACTGAAAGGGCCCTTTAAGGAGGGCCCATAGAGCCTAGGAAATCTTCACTTTACAGAGAAAATCAAGTAAAACAAACATGCCCTTGCTTTTTACATTAGGCTGTGAAAGAATTCTTTGAGGTACCAGCAAGAGTCTTTCTGCAAATCCAACCAAACCTGAGCCAAGGCGTTTTGCTTTATAAGAAAAGCTTTGTCTACTCAACAGTTCAGCAACCACATTGGAAAGTGGAAAAAACAAAAAACAGACATGTGCTCACACATGTGCATGCACACGCGCACACACACACACACAAACAAAACCTCAAAATCTTATAATGGCAAAGAAGTACAGCATATTCTCACCAACTATACACCAGAATTCTCTTCTCTACAGGGCTTTAAAAATACATTCATGATGCAGCTAAGGCAGTGTTTAGAGGGAAATTTATAGCTATAAATGCCTATATTTAAAGAGGAGAAAGACCTCAAATCAATAACCTAAACTTTAAGAAACTCAATAAAGAAGAGTAAACTAAACCCAAAGCAAGTATGGAAAAAATAAAGTTTAGAGCAAGAAATAGAGTTAAAAGAACAAAAACCAGTATGGAATAGAAAAAAGAATAGAAATAAAAACAAGAAAATCAATGAGACTAAAACTGGGTTTCTTGAAAAGAACAACAAAGTTGACAAACCTTTAGCTAAACTGACTAGGAAATAATGAAAATTCAAATTATTAAAATCAGGAATTACTACCAACCTTACAGAAATAAAAAATATGTTACATATGTATTATATATAATATATATTAAATGTAACTATGCATACTATATATAACTATGTATATATTATATAAGACTATATATATTCATACATCTAATTTATATAATTTGTTGATGTATATAATAGTGTGTGTATATATATATATTTAATTTTCTTCATACCAGAGGCCCATCATGTAAATTTTGATTCAGAAAGCCTTGAGGATGAAATGAACATTTTCATTTTTTGAAAATTATGAAGGTATTTGTGATGTGCTCTCTTTGTTGAGAATTACCTACCTAGCACGTATTAGTCCTTCAAAAATATTGCTGAATTACAATGAAATATTTATGTATCAGTTAATATTAGGTGTAGCTTCATAAAAACATGAAAGTCCAAAGTAATAGTGCATTTAAAGTAAGTAAAAGATGTATGAGAATTGAGACAAAGAAATTCTTTATTTCTGGGTGGAAAGATGTACCAGATTAGATATATCTGTTTAAAGAAAAAAATAAATTAAGTAAAAGAAATTCAGAGATAGGTAATTTGGGGCAAGTATGATAGCTCCTCAGTTTCATCAGGATTCCTGGTTTCTGTCATTTTGTACCACCGTCCTAGGACATGGCTTTGATCATTAAGTTTACTCATGATTTAAGATGGCTGCAGGAGTTCCAGTTATTACATGTGAGTTGCAGGCCAGAAAAATAGAATATGTTTTTGCATAAAAGTAACAATCACCCTTCCTAGTCAAGTCAGCATCTTTTTTTTTTTAAGGATTTTTTTTTTTTTTTGAGAGAGAGAGAGAGAGCAAGCATGAGTCGGGGGGGTTGGCAGAGGGACAAACGGATTCCCGGTGAGCAGGGAGGCTGAAGTGGGGCTCAATCCCAAAACCCTGAGATCATGACCTGAGTTGAAGTCGGACGCTTAACCAACTCTCTTTGAGAGAGAGAGAATGAGAGACAGAGAGCATGAGAGGGAGGAGGGTCAGAGGGAGAAGCAGGCTCCCTGCCGAGCAGGGAGCCCGATGCGGGACTCGATCCTGGGACTCCAGGATCATGACCTGAGCCGAAGGCAGTCGCTTAACCAACTGAGCCACCCAGGCGCCCAAGTCAGCATCTTTTAAGCAGCTTTCCGAGAAGTCTCACATAATATTTTAACCTACATCTCATTGGTCAGAACTCAGTTACATAGCTTCAGCTTGCTGTGATGGAAATGGGGAATTAAGTCTTTGATTTTGATTGACAAAGGGCCCAGCTACACAAAAATCTCAACCCGGTCCCTGGGGAGGAAGAGGGAAATAAATGCGGAGATAATCCTCTAGGAATCTTTGCTATATTTTACCACAGCTTCTAAAATCTAACTAAACTAAAATATTTATTGACATGAACTACATTACTTTGTTAACCTAAACTGAATCTGAAAATTAATATTTACTCAAAGACAAACCATTCCAAAATGTAAATATTAAGAAAAAACAAAACAAAAACTTTCCAGGATCCATTATTCTTAATGTGTCTTATAACTTGCCAGGTATGGACAGAACCTTGCAAAACAGCATTAGAATCATTAGCTTCTCAGTCTTGCAGGTGATATGGCCATCAAATGGCTGGTCAGAGGACAGACTCTGACAGCAGTCTTACCACTTTGACTCAGCAAATTTGTCCTGATTACCCACTGTAGTAAGGCACTGTGCTGGGTCCTAGAGATACCGGGAAGATACTCTGCTCTCAAAGAGCTCACAGACCCACAGAACGGAACAGACATATGAGCAGTCACAGACACAAAATAAAGATGGTGCTAATTGTTGTTATTGTTGCTGCTCTTGTTGCTTCAGTTGCAAGGACTTTAAGAGAGGGCAAGGTGCTGTGGAGTAGAGTGGAGTGCAATGATCTCATTGGTAGTAACCACAGAAAGCTTTAAAGAGCAGTGGTTCTCAACCAGGGGTGATTTTGAAGCCTGGAGAGCATTTGGCAATGTCTGGAAACATTTTTAATTGTCAGATGGTGGGTTGGGGCGTGAGGGTTGCTACCGGCATCTAGAGGGTAGAAGCTAGTGATGCTGCCAAACATCTCACCTTGCCCAGGACAGCTCCCCAACCCCCAACAAAGAATTATCCAGCACAAAATGCCAAGATTGCCAAGGTTGATAAACCTGGCTTTAGCAAGAAGGGAACATTTTTACAGGAATGGTTAGAATTTTAACAAGTGGGGAAGTAGGGAATGGGAATGCCAGAGAGGGCTACGTGAGCAAAGCCATGCAGGAAGAAAATGAATGCCCTGTTTAGGAAGTGAGGAGGGCTTCAGTGAGATATAGGGTATACACCTGGTGATGGGGAAAGTATAGAAGAAAAGGAAGCTTAACATTTAGGTTGAGGCAGATTGTGGAGGTTCCTGGATGCTTGGATTTATTCTCTGGGCTAGAGTGAGCCACTGAAGGATTTTAAAAATTGAAGAGCTAGAATTAGAACTATATTTTAGAAATATCATCCGAGGGACGGGGCACCTGGATGGTTCAGTCGGTTGAGCATCAGACTCTTGGTTTTGGCTCAGGTTGTGATTTCAGAGTCATGGGATCAAGCTCAGTGTGGGAGTCTGCTTAAATTTCTCTCTCCCTCTCTCCCTGCCCCCTTGCCCCAGCTCTCTGTCTCTCTGTCCCAAATAAATAAATCTTAAAAAAAAAAATACAATCTGAGGAAGAAGCTTCAATTATTATAGCAGATAGTAAGAAAATTCCTTTGAAGGAAAGAGTCATCTTTGTTTGGGTATTGTCTATTGTTGAGCTCTGATTGGAAAGCACCAAAACTTCAGAGAAGAAAGGAAAAATTCTACATAATTGGACTAGGTGTGGGTAGTGAGGAAGTGAGGAGGGGCAGGGAGGTGAGACACAGGGGGTCATCATTGAATTTTATACTGTGAGATCTTTCCTTGTGTCCTCTACACCTCCAGTAATGTTTTCAAACACCACAACATACTCGTATTTGGATTTCTTGTGGAAGAGGACTATATTTGGATTGACTAGATGGTAGGGGAGAAGGGTGGTGAGAAAGGGGTAATGCTGGCTAGAATTGGGGCAAAGAATTTGGTTGCTTCTGTAATAAGTCATTTCACCTCCCACTCCTTCCTTTCAAGTTCTTATAACCCTGCCCTACAGAATTGCTCAGGCTCCCCAAATATCCCACGCTTACCTGCTCTTCTTTCTGCTTGGCATGCTTTTCTTCTCTGTTGAGCAAATTTCTGCTTCCTCTTCAAGTTCACTTCAAATGTTCCATTCTCTGTGCTGCACTTTACTCAAATATCAATATCGTATTGTGTTTACTAAAGTGTGTGTTTCCACCAATCAAATAGTGAACACTTAGGTGAACCCTCTTACCCCTAGGTTCACTGGAAGGGTGAGAATGGTATATTATTCTTTGCTGACTCTCCAACGGGTAGCGAAGTATCTGGTCTATTTCCTATGCTCAGTAATCACTCACTGAATGAAGTGGAGTGAAGTCAGTGAATGGCAGAAAGGTTGTAGCTCTGGGCCTACATTGCCTTTGTGTAGGTATTGTAAAAATTACACTTTTCCTTCTTATCAATATTATGTTTTAACTTCATTTTCTAGGGACGCCTGGGTGGCTCAGTCATTAAGCATCTGCCTTCGGCTAAGGTCATGATCCCAAGGTCCTGGGATTGAGCCCCACATCGGGCTCCCTGCTCGGCGGGAAGCCTGCTTCTCCCTCTCCCACTCTCCCTGCTTGTGTTCCCTCTCTCGCTGTGTCTCTCTCTGTCAAATAAATAAATAAAATCTTAAAAAAAAAAAAAACAACACTTCATTTTCTACCTTAAAAAACTCTTTCCAATAAATGATATTCTACCAGGAATCAAAAAACCAGAGTATGGCTTTAAGCCTTGAGTGAATGGACTAAAATCATGTTTCAATATGCTTTTTAGAATGCCTGCATGTTATTAATTTAACATCGACCTGCTTATTAAGATTCCATTATTAAGGAAACAATTGTAAAAATCATTAAGAGCACTTCTACAGATTTTAGCCACTGACTCATCATGCTACTTTTCAATTAGCTTGACCTGAACATCCCTCATTCAGAGTATCAGATAAAATTTTATGTTTTTAATCATTACTAAACATTTATCTGATTTTTATGCATTTTTATTGTTGCTGTTGATGTGAAAAAGGTTCTATACAGGAACAGCTGCATATATGGAACAGTGCCCTGGGGATGGTTTAAATACCCTTTTCCAAAATATCTTTCCCACACTGGTGGTATGTGATGCCTCTGGTCTCAGCAATTAGTAAGTATTTCCTTTGAGCTAAAGCATGAAGCCTCTAGTCATACTAGCTTCTTTAGGGACAGAGTATAAGTTTTTTGACATAAAAAACCTATATTTGGAATGTGAATTTGGAATAGAATTCTAGACCTGGGTGGAGGGGATGTCTCTTCGGTTTCCATTGCGCCTATCAGATCAAATTCTCTTCTCTCTTAAAGCACTTTGGCGTGAAGCTTATGACCTTACTATTAGCAACCCCTTATTATTGCAGTCATTTGCTGACATTGGGTCACTCCCCCACACTTCTTGAAAATTTAAGCTCCAAGCTCAGCCTCATTCTTTCCAACAATGTGCCTGTCATAATTCTTGGCTATTTCAATCTCCATATTGATTATCATTTCAATATTCTGGCCTCTGACTTCCTTGACCTCTTCTTCTCTAATGATCTCCTTCTTTCTCAACTTCAGCTACTCATCCCCACAAATGGGCCACTCAGTAACAGCTACCCTTCCATGATCTTAAGCATTCCATTCTAGGACCACACCTCATATATTTCCAGTGCAATATCTCTGGTGCTCTGGCTTGAAAATTCTTTGACCAGACAATGTATTTCATCTTTTCACTGTCTCTCATACCCCACATGCCCTTACTTACCTCTTTATCCATCCTAGATTTTATAGTCTATCCTAACAGTCACTCACTTAACACACCCTTAACTCCCTGGAGCTTCTCTCACTTCTTGGTCTTTCTCTGGCAAAACTCCAGTTCTGGTAATTGGCAACTCTTTTCCTATTCTGTGCCTGTTTTCTGATTGCTGAAGGTGGCTGAAGGAAAATACCCAGCTTTACCGCATGGCCTTACTTGAAACTCATGAACCACTAAACTCAAGTGGACCCAGTAATTCTAACTCTTTCCCTAATCTATCAACTCTTATTTCATATCTTATGTCTCTTCCAACTTTCAACCCTTTTCTTCCTTCATCATTCTCAGCTGATGACCTTAATTCCTTTTCATGGAGAAAATGGAAGCAACCAGAAGAGACCTTCCATATACTGCTTCCGTCACTTCTACCAATCCCCTGGTATTTATACCCATGTTCCATCTTGCATAAGCAACTGTTCATGTTCCTATCTAAGGCACACTTCTCCTCTTGTGCAGTAGGTTCCAGGACCTCACATCTACTCAAGGAGATCACTCTAACAATTTTACTCTAGCAGTTTTAGAGAGGCTCTCTTCCTCATTATCAGTTTATTTCCGTCAGCATATCAACATGCTATATTTCTCATAGTAAAATACTCCCCTTGAGGCCAAGCTTCCTTCCAACTACCTTTGCATTTTTCTTATCATCTCTATAGCAAAACTCCCTTAAAAACGTGTTCATATTTGTAGTCTCCATGTCTGCTTCCCATGCTCTCCCATGAGCCACTATAATTAGACTTTTATCTACACCATTCCACCAAAACAGCTCTTGTCAATGTCTCCAGTGATTTCCCTTTTGTCAAAGCTAATTGTCTGTTCTCAGTCTTCATCTCACTTGAAACAATTGATTATTCCCTCATTGAAACACCTGCATTTGCCTTCTAGTGTATCACCTCTCAAGTCTTCTCTGAACTCAGTGGACACTTTCTGTCTTTTTCTTTTTTTTTTTTTTTTTTAAAGATTTTATTTAGGGGCACCTTGGTGACTCAGTTAAGCATCTGCTTTCCGCTCAGGTTATGATCTCAGGGTCCTGGGATCAAGCCCCGAAGTCTGGCTCCCTGCTCAGCGGGGAGCCTGCTTCTCCCTCTCCTTCTGCACCCCCCCCCCACTTCGTGCTCTCTCTTGCTCTCTCTCTCAAATTAAAATCTTTATGATTCTTGAGAGAATCTCAAGCAGACTCTGTGCTGAGCACCACGCCCAATGAGGGGCTCAAACCCACGACCCTGAGATCATGACCTGAGCCGAAATCAAGAGTCAGACGCTCAACCAACTGAGCCACCCAGCTACCCCTGTCTTCTTTAATGGCTCCTCTTTATCTGCCTGGCCTCCAATTCTGCAAGGCCCCCAGAATACTATCTATAGACCTCTTCTGTCCTCTGTCTATACCACTCCCTAGATGATCTCATTTAATGTTAAAACGATGTACTATCAATAACAACACTGTCCAAGAGGAATATAATGTGAACCACAAATATGAGTCATAGATGTAATTTTGAATTTTCTAGTAGACATATTATAAAAAGTAAAAGAAACAGATTTTAATAATACATTTTCTTTTTCTCCATATATCCAAAATTTTAACATTTCGATGTATAATCAATGTAAAATTATTGATGTTCTCCATTCTTTTTTCATACCAAGTTTTTGAAACCTAGTGTGCATTTTACTCTTAGAGCACATCTCATTTTGGACTAGCCACATTTTAAATGCTCAGTGGCCACATGTGGTTAGTGGCTACCACATTCTATAGCATGGCTCTAGATGGTGGACACTGGCTTTTACTGAGTGAGATAAGGAGTTACCACGCAGTTCTTAGGTGGGAAATACCTTGACTTGACTTATTTTTAAAAAGGTTACTCTGGCTGCTGTGTTGAAAATAGACGATCTGTGGCTTTGGGGCACCTGGGTGGCTCAGTCGTTAAGCGTCTGCCTTCGGCTCAGGTCATGATCCCAGGGTCCTGGGATCGAGCCCCGCATCGGGCTCCCTGCTCGGCGGAGAGCCTGCTTCTCCCTCTCCCACTCCCCTGCTTGTGTTCCCTCTCTTGCTGTGTCTCTCTCTGTCAAATAAATAAAATATTAAAAAAAAAAAAAAGAAAATAGACGAAGTGGGAGAGAGGAGGAAGCAGAGAGCCCAGGTAGGAGGGCTACTACAGGTGAAAGAGAGTGAGAGAGTGGAGGAATTATATTATAAGAAATATAACAAGTGGTTATATTTTGAAGATGGGATTAATGGGACTTCCAGATGGAGTGTCAAGAAAAGAAGGCGTCCAGGGTGATCATGGGTTTTGATCTGGGCCAGCGGAAGAACTGGAAGAGTGGAGCTGCTTTTTATGAGAGACAAGGGAGTCGGTCAACTGAACAGGTTTAAAGATGACAGATCAGTAGATCGATTTGGGATTTCTTAAGTTTGAGTTTTCTGTTAGACAAATTAAAAAAAAAAAAAAGATAGTTTCAGGGCACCTGGGTGACTTAGTTGGGATCCCAGGGTCCCAGGGTCATGATCCCAGGGTACTGGGATCGAGCCCCGCATCGGGCTCCCTGCTCAGCGGAAGGCCTGCTTCTCCCTCTCCCACTCCCCCTGCTTGTGTTCCCTCTCTTGCTGTGTCTTTCTGTCAAATAAATAAATAAAATCTTAAAAAAAAAAAAAAGATAGTTTCAGCTAGTGATGTGTGTCATAGTGAAAAGAAAAAACTGTGGAGGGACTGGGGAAGTGCTCCTGAGTCAGACTTGTCAGTAAAAGCATCTCTGAAAAGGGGCATTTAAACTAAGGCAAGAATGACGAAATGAGGCCAGCCACGCAAAATCTAGAAGAGCATTTCAGTCAGGGGGTATTACAAGGCTAAAAGCGCTGAGGCAGGAATGTCTGAAGAACAGAGAAGTGGCCAATGTGTCTGCCATGAGTAAGAGGGAAAGGTGGGCAAGGACCAGCCAGATAGTGCTTTGCCAGTTATGGTGAAGAAGTTTGGATTCTATTTTATGTGCACTGGGAAGTGTTTGGGAGGTTTCAAGATAGAAGTGGCATGATCTGATGTATGTTTTACAGAGAAAACTCTGGCTCCTGAGTGGTGAATAGATTTATATTATATTATATTAATTATAATCATCATTATTGTTGTTTTTATTATTCCAGGGGACAGAAGCAGAAGCAGGGAGAGCAGTTAGAAGCTTTTACAGTGACTGGGCAAGACATTCTGGTTCTTTCCATTACATGGCTCTACTCCTCTTTTTTCTTAAGTCTTTTCTTGAGTTCAAGGGATTTCTGGAGGAAGAAAATGCATATTCCTCATCTCCATATCCTCCTGCAGGCTCAGCTATGTACCACTATGTCCTGCTCACAGTAGGAGACTCACTACAATGCTGTTGAGTGAACTATACGGCTTTTCACATCAAGGTTCAGGAGCATTTTTTATATATTTGTCTTTCTTATATATTGTATTTTGTCTGTCCCATAATTAAGACTCAAACAACGTGTGCTGGGGGTGGAGTAAGGCCTTGCTTCAGGTAACCGGTTTACTGAGAGGGATCCTTGGATAGCCAGAGGCAGTAAGGAGGGTTTGGGCCTTCCTCGGGTAGAAAGTAGGGAGAAGGCAGGGAAGGTGGGGCATGTTGAAAGAAGGGAGGTGGGTAGGGACACCCAGCTTTGAGCACGCCAAGGACAGATTTGTCCTGCTTTTTAATTTGGCGTAGGGCTGGGCTGCTTCCATCAATGGTAATGTGATCCCTCTGTGTGGGAATGGCTGAAATGGTTTGATCACCATGGGGCCAAAATCCATCATCCAAATCCTTCATTAAGGAGATCTTTCTGTTTGGCCTTGTACAAAGCCAAGTCTACAGGAATTTGCCATCCAGCATCAAAATGCTCTGTCGATCCTGCTGCTGCAAGTCCCAGCAAACACAAGGATGGCAGGCTGAATTCAGACTTTCTGGCACTCCTCCTTTCCTGGCTGGGACAGATGTCCTCAGGGCTCATCTCAGGCTGGCAGAGTTAAGTGCTAGGCTGGGTCTCGGCTGTGCTGCATATGCTGGGCTTGAGTTTGATTCTGTCCCAAAGAGGTCTGTGGACCAGAGGGATGACATTTGGCACCAAGAAAGCAACCCAGACATTTGGCTGGTTTTCAGTCTCAAAAGCCTTGTTCTTTTCCTTCAAGTCACTGCAACCATTTGAAATCCATCGCTCATCACCCAGAAGTTTCAGTGCCTTTAGGTTAGTGATCTACACCCATAACTGATGATCCACTGGACTCCCATTCTTGGCTTCTGAACAGAGCCAACAGGGCTGGTTACAAATTTGTTGTTAATTACTGTGTGTAATCACATTACACCCAAGGCTGGAGACACTCTACTTTGTTGTTATTTTTGATCTGAAAAGTATAATTTTTTTTTTAAAGCATGTCGTTTCTGTTTTCTAATTAGGACATGGGGGTTTGGAGTGGCATTGTTGTGTTATTATTTAATGATGCTTTTCCTGGGGAGGGAGAAGAGGAAAAGATTTTCCTTTTTCTATCAACAATTGTTGTCATTTCTGCATTAAGAGGGTGGAAACTTGGTTCCTCCCTTATCCCCTTTAGGCAAAGAGTCCATGGCTCTGATTCACAAAGGTTGTTGATTTTGACTTTGGGTTGCCCTCCTCTGTTTTTCCCCTTTCATGTTACTTACCTAACACAATAGGTAAGTTCGTGAGCCAACACTCCCTAAGGGTGGGGTAAGGAAGACAGCCCGTTTCAGTTTTGTTTTTTTTTTAAGCTTTGGGTAACCTGCTTTTATATTTACCCAAATAAACCAAGCTGGTGGCACATTCTCCTTTGTCCTTGCATCTGAGTTGAACTTAAAGTTTCAATGGTGCCAAAATGAATCACATAGCTTGCATTCTAGTAACTAACTGCAAAACATCCCAGAGTTGAGCCCAGGAACCTATGGACGATGGAATGCAGGTGGATGTCAGTTCTGTCATATATTAGCCACGTCTCACTTTGCTAAAAACTCGCATTTATTATATGCTGCCCCATCCCCCTAGAGAGCTGATGTCCTTTCCTTGGAAATAAAATGGGGATAGTAAGAAAGACCTGGCTTGCCACATGCCACAAAATTACTGATGATCCAATGAGATCATGGCTATGAAAATGCTTTATTTCTATAAATGTAAGCTATGGTTATTATCATTTCCTTGTTGAAAAGCATAGCCTACTTTATATTTCAAATATAGGAAGACTGTTGGTCCTAGTGAGTTGAAGATCCAGTTCCAAGCCCCAAGAAAATGACTGGAAATGAATCAATATAAAGAAAATTTCTTTTGGGTAGGTCATTCAGTGATTACGTATGTTATTTATATTCTTTTCATTGGGATATAGGTTGAATTTGGTTGAAATAAAAAGCAACATTCTAAGTCTTTTGGTGATCAGGCATTTCCACCCAAATGGCCACCATGCAAAATTTGATTTCCCCTGATTTTCAATAAATGGAGGACAAGAGGATGTAATTCATTCTAACTACATAGCAATAAGAATTCTAAGCATTGCCTTACAAAGAGCTGCTTTTATGTCATAAAAATGAGTTTTGAGGGGAAGAGCTTTGAGCCTTTTAGTATATTCTTTGTTTTCTCTATTTTATCCCTGTGAGGAAGGTGGATAAACCAAGGCATAATGATGAGCATAAACTCTTCAAAGCCACAGAATTGTTGTCTGAGTTGTGACAGCTCCTCACCTCCTTCTTTTTCATTTACATATTTTAAATGTTTTCTACAAGCTTTACAAAAAATAACTGAATATGTCTATGTTTATAATTTTCACACTGACTTTTAATTTATTTTATTTTTGGTTAGTGTTCACTCGAGGTTTCTGAGGGTTTAAAGCTGCCTGCTAAAAGCTGCTTTCTCTGTCCCCAAAGAATATGTAAACCACTTCTGTGGAACCAGAATCTGCCAGTGAAGCCCATTTTCAAGCAGGAAAAAGCAAAAAGAACTAATATTCATTGAGTGTCTATGCCATGCTGGGTCTCATGGTAGGCTCTTTACACAAGGTCATTTTAATCTTTGTATCAACTCCACAAATTATATAAAATTATCCTCATTTTACTGACAAGTAATTGAGGCTAGTGAGTTGCATCATCAGGATGTAAACATACCTGTGTTATCTGTTTCAGTTTACAGCATTTACATTTTGAAACATTTAATCTTTCCAAAATTATAGTCATGTCTCCCACATTGACAAACTCCACTGTATTTTATTTATTTTTTTAAAGGTTTTATTTATTTATTTGACCGAGAGAGACACAGCGAGAGAGGGAACACAGCAGGGGGAGTGGGAGAAGGAGAGGCAGGCTTCCTGCGGAGCAGGGAGCCTGAGGCGGGGCTCGATCCCAGGACCCTGGGATCATGACCTGAGCGGAAGGCAGACGCTTAACGACTGAGCCACCCAGGTGCCCCTGTATTTGATTTCTTTTTTAAAAAATATCCCATCTGCAAAGTAAGAAAGACTTAGGTATATTTTAAAAATATATATAAATTTTAAAAACTGCTAATACAAATACTTTATTAATAATTTATAATCCAAATGTGAAGAGAAAATAAAATATTAGTGTTCCTACATATGTTATTGTATGAAGATTTAGCAGCTTTTATTATGGCTTAAATCAAATACCCCAAACTGCACTATATGATTTTAATAGAGTATGAAAATAGTACCCATAACTGTTCTTTGAATTCTACCCAGGATTCTCTGGGTAGAAAGTTTTCCTGCGGGGGTGGCAGGGAGCTACCAGCTTCCACACTGCCTAAAGTGCATTGAGTAGATTTAGACTCTCCCATGGTCTACGGTTTTCATCACTGAGGTTCCATCAGTGCATATATCTGCTTTTTCACATGTGGGGAAGTTGTATCAATGTTGTGCAAGGTAAGGCCTAGACAGGATTTAGAACTCCCTTATAGTTAGTGCTACCTTTTTGAGCCAAATCTGAGCCACTTGAAAATAAAATACCACTTTGAGCACAGTGTGATCACCCCCTAGTGGAAACTTGCCCATGGTACCCACACCAAAAAGCTAAAGGATAGAACAGATGGACCCTTTCCAATTTTTTTTTTTTTCAGGGGGAAGAGAACTACAATTTCCTGGACAAATACTATGTGCCTGTCTTTACAAATGACATTATATGATTTATATCTCATAACAGCTCTAAAAGGAAGATATAATTATCTGCATTTTTTTAGACAAGAAGTGCTTAAGTATCTGACCCAAAATCACGGGGAGGCTGAGATTCAAACCTACGTCAGCTTGTTCTTTTCCTACCGTATCAATAGCTCCTCTTTGGGGAAACAATTCCCAGGATTTTTTTCATAGAAAAGTTATCAAATATAATAGAACAATTAGTTTTAAAAAGGATGTAAAGATAAAAAAAATGTTTATGGAAACCATTTCCAGTCCATTGTTGGACTTTTTGAAGTTCTGCGTCAATATTAGATGGGCCTTTTACAAACCCATTTGATTTCCTTTGGTCTGCCAGCAGCTGGAGCTACTGTATGCAAGCCATTCACTTAGAGTTCAAGGTGTAACTCCGGGATACGGAGCTGGACTGCCTTCCACCTCAAACAGCTTAGGATACACTGAAGAATTAGAGAAATTCAGTGTGATAGAGGGCTAGGTAATTGGACTGGGTCACTTACTAGTTATGTGATTTGGGGCAAATTATTTTGATTTTGGCCCCTAGTTTCATTAGTTGTAAAAGGAGATAACAGTACCAATCTTGTGGGCATCATTGTGGTGAGAATTAAATGTTTAGAGTTTAGTATAGAGCTACCACATAGTATATACTCCATATATGGTCATTAATATCATGGGTAATCATTATATTCATTTTGTCATCAGTATCACAGGTCAAGGTACGCTCACTTCATCGTAGTTACAATTTATGTTGCTACCCGTTATTGTATATTCACATATTACCTAGCAAATGGAAAGTGCTACTTGACTCCCCATTACTTGGTGTATGATTTGGGGTGGATGGTTTAGATGTTGCATGGTAAGTCTCTAACATACTGTTGAATTTGAAAATGACCAGAGTATTCTCTGTTTAAGGGGCGAGGATCACACCTGAACAGTGGGCTCATTTGTCATGTCAATCACTCAGTAAAGTTGGAACCCCAATGAGTGGCAGGACCCAGAGAAGAACAAAGTGAAAAGTTTTCTCTTAGACTAAATGTACTAACTTACCAGGAGATAGCTTCAGTGTGGTGGGTGGTAAGACGGCACTCACACATGGAGGCATTCTGCTTGAAGATCAAAGGAAAAGGAGCTGTTAAAGGTGTTTTAAGTTGAGTTGGATCCTTTTGGGCAAGAGCAGTGTTTCCTGAAATGCATTCTATGGAATTCTTGTCTCATGTGGATGAAGTCTCCAGGGTCAAGTAAGAATGGGAAATACACCATGTGATATTTGTTTCCCACTTTAGGAAGTCACAATGCCTATGAGATATTTAAGGCTCTAAAAATACTGTGAGAATAAACCCTTCCCCTATTCATGCTTAATCATGGGTGATTCCTTAATTTTCCCCATGAAAAAAAAAGTTTTTTAAAAAAAGACTTGGGAGTGTATACATATGTCAACTTTGGAAATGAGTGAAACAGTAAAATGTTTACTTATAATATTTAATTTATAAATTTTGATGAACACAGGTATTCATGACAATATTGTAGAAAAATATATATTTAAAAGTACTTCTTTCTTAACTCAAATTTCATAAGTTTTTTTTTCCCCACTCACACTTCATGAGAAAGGCATCAATGTTTTCATCATTCCTAGGATTGCTTTATGGTCATCTAACAGTTTTCTAGAGCACTTATCTTCTCACTAGTTTGAGGCACAGCATCTTTTGAATGCGTATCATCTGCCACAGTAAATTTTATTCCCAGTTTCAAGTACCCATTTGTATAACACCAGGATTTTGCTTTTTAAAAATATTCACCCTGCAAGTATGTATTTGTGATTGTTATGTTACATTATCTTTAAAAGATGTTTTCTTAAAACAATTAAAATTGTGACATTATAATCCCGGGAATAATTACTAATTTTTGTTAAATTTACTTGCCTTCTATTCAATGATTTTGTCAGGTAACCTCTACAAATTAGACACCTCAAGTTAACGGGCCTATCCTAAATAGTACATTGTTGTTAAAAATAAAACAATTATAAGAGAGCCCAGTAATATAAAAGTCTGTGTAAGAACTGGAATATATAAAAATTCTTTCTTTTCTGAGAGATAGATTCAGTCTGTGTGTGTGTGCGCGCCCAAACACACATGCTGAAAGACCTATTTACATTCTGAGAAACACTCTCTTGGCAATGACGGACAAGTGGGTAGCTGTGGTCATGAGGATTTTGGGTGGGATCAGGCTGTTAGTAAGTGCTGTAGTTGATAGAGACTATGGTCAAAAATTTTTACTTATAACCCTATATATCTCTTGTGTTTTCTTGTTCATTTTATTTTGGTTCTCCCTCAAAATTTAGTCAAGTCTTTAAAAAAAATCATGGCCAACAACAAACACATGAAAAAATGCCAAACATCATTAGGCATCAGGGAAATACAAATCCAAACCACAATGAGATACCACTTCACTCTGGTCAGAATGGCCAAAATTAACAACCCAGAAAAAAACAGATGTTGGTGAGGATGCAGAGAAGGGGGAACACTCTTACACTGTTGGTGGGAATGCAAACTGGTGCAGCCACTCTGGAAAACAGTATGGAGGTTCCTCAAAAAGCTAAAAATAAAACTAACCTATGACCCAGCAATTGCACTATTAGGTAATTTTTTTAAAGATTTTTTTTATTTGAGAGAGAGAGAGATAGGGAAAGAAAGCATGACTGGGAGTGGGGGGAGAGGGAGAAGCAGGCTCCCCGCTGAGCAGAGAGCCCGACATGGGGCTCGATCCCAGGACCCCGGGATCATGACCTCAGCCAAAGGTGGATGCTTAACCGACTGAGTCACCCAGGCGCCCCTGCACTACTAGGTATTTTATACAAAGGATACAAACATAGTGATTCGAAGGGGCACATGCCCCCCAATGTTTATAGCAGCAATGTCCACAATAGCCAAACTATGGAAAGGGCCCAGATGCCCATCAACAGATGAATGTATAAAGAAGACGTGGTGTATATATATTATATACATAATATATATACATATACAATGGAATACTACTCAGCCATCAAAAAGAATGAAATCTTACCATTTGCAACAATGTGGATGGAACTAGAGAGTGTTATGCTAAGCAAAATAAGTCAGAGAAAGACAAATACCATATGATTTTACTCATATGTGGAATTTAAGAAACAAAACAGATGAACCTAGGGGAAAGGAAGGAAAAATACAATAAGACAAAAACAAAGAGGGAGGCAAACCATAAGACTCTTAACTGTACGGAAAAAACGGGATTGCTGGAGGGGAGGTGGGGAGGAGGATGGGGTAACTGGGTGATGGGCATTAAGGAGGGCACTTGATGTAATGAACACTGGGTGTTATATGCAACTGATGAATCACTAAATTCTACCCCTGAAACTAATAATACACTATATGTTAACTAAATTGAATTTAAATAAAATGTTAAAAAAATAATGGCCGAATCACTCCCATAACTTGAGACACTTGGCTCAGAGCTTTAAGTGAGGATGGCTACTCCCTTAAGGTCAGGATGGCAGTGGATTGGCAGTAAGACTACAGAAGAACTCCTAGGGGAGAGTAAATGCCAACAGATACAGATGGGCCCCTCTTATTCTGTCATCCCTTTCTCTGTGGAGTCTCAACACTGACTGCCCATTGCAATCTCCCTGGAGATTACTACATGATACCACCTGAAAACATTTAAGTCACAATCTGCAGATGTGGACCCCAGGCATCAGTAATTTGCAGAGTATTCCCTAGCATTGAAAGGGTTAAAACCTCTAAGAAGGTGATCAGTCCCCTTATGTCACCCTCCTGGAAATTTGCAGAGTAGTGAGCTGTTGGAACTAGAAGTTGGATCTGAAGTGGGAAAGCATCTGGATAATGTGCTCTCTTCCTTTATGTATCTCCTCCCCCTCCCCGTCACTCCTAATGTGCCTGTTGTAGAGCTAGACGCAGAAAGCCCTGCATAGCCCGGATGGAGAAGCTGCACACTCCGGATTGGATGGGATGATATTGGCAACAGGCAGCCTCATTTCTGAATTGGAGTGCTGGGAAAGCATATCGGCTAATGTTTCAGTCTTTTAATTACACTTGTATCTTTGACAAGTGCCTGCAGTTGGGGCGATACATTCCCTTTTCTCTCCATTTCCCCTCACTGGGGCATGCTTCCTCCCTGTATTATTTCCTGATGGGAATGAGAATCTGTAGTGACCCTTTTTCTCAGCCATTCGCTGCCTCCTTGCGAGTTATAAAAAGGGTGAAAGAGAGAGTAGGAAGGGAAGACCAGAATCCTTCTCCTATGGAAATGGCTCAGAAGGCAGGCAGTTTTGGAGATAAAAGCCAGGCACACCAGTGGGGAGCAATAATACTAATACTTTGCAAGTGTAAGATGTGTTACAACTTTTAAAACATCCATCACTTTTCCTTTGAACATTCCAAAGAGACTGATGGAACAAATAGCAACAGCCTCATTTTCGGATGAAGAAACAACAGAGATGCTGTGAAGATAAATCAGGTCCCTATAAGAACATGAACAAGGACAGAGGTAGGACTAATACCTGGGTCTTCAGTATTATTCACCCCAGGAGTCTCCAGATCTGGCTACTTACTAGAACAACCTGGGAAGATTGTAAAATCACACAATTACCCCAAGTCATCTGTGGACTCTAATTCAATAAGCCTAGCTTGGAGCTCAGGGAATCTGTTATTTAAAATAATTTCCCCATAGTTGTTCTCATTTCGGACTAAACTTTAGAATCACCAAGGGCCTTAAAAAATAAAAAAAACATTGTCCAAGGATGCCTGGCTGGCTCAGTCAGTAGAGCATGTGACTCTTGATCTTGGGTTTGTGAGTTCGAGCCCCACCTCAGGTGTAAAGATTGCTTTAAAAAAACAAACAATAAATAAACAAAAACCCCATTACCCAGATTGTACCCCAGAATCTCTAGTGTTGACAACCAGACATCAGGGTTTGTAGATATGCCCAAATGCTTTCGCTATGCAACCAGATTTGAGAAACACTGCTCTAGACCAGAACTTTCCAAACAGTTTTCCAGAACTTCATCACGGCAAGTGGGGGAAGATAAGTATAGAATTGGGAGTGAAAAGACCAAAATTCAAGTTCTGATTCTGACTCTTGGGAAAGTCACTTCATCTCACTGCGTCTCAGTTTTCTATTTTTATCAAATAAAGGAAATGATAGTACTTACCTCTTAGGGATGTTGTGAGGATTAGATGAGATAACACACGTGACATCACCAAACACCATCCCATTATCATCAAATTCCCAAAGAGCACCTTTAAAGAACATGTGGTTCTCCTCAGGTGTTGCTTTGTGTCTAAGTTTCTACCCTCAACCCTGCACAGAGTTAGACTTCTAGGGCATGACAGAACACCCCAGAAGTTTCCACTAATGAAAATAAGTCTTGGAAATTTGAGGTACGTCCTCAAGGCTTCTTTTCCCCATTGCTATTGGTGCGTTCAGCCCTCTGCACCCTGGAGTTATGAATCTGCCAGTTTGCTAAATGTTTACTCAGAAGGGCAATTTTGTTTTAATAATACAGGAACACTTCAGCTATTCCTATTCACCTTCCCCATTCCTTCATCTAGCTCTTTGAGTTCCCCTGAATGTGCCCCCAAGCACCTCTTGTTTACTCCCATGCAGCATATTAGGGAAGGGTCTAGTATGTGTTTCTTACTCAGTAAATGCTGAGTGCACTGTAACCCCAGCCCAGCGGAGAACAAACAAGCCATACTCTAAACACCTACTCCCTGGCCTAACAATCTGTACTGGTGGAAGGGAAGCTTCTAATATTAGGAATTGTAGTGTGAGGATCATTTCATAACCACGAACACAAGCAACAGCAGTCATGAGATTATGGATGACTCATTGTCAAAGGAACACTTGAATCATCTTGATCAACCCCCCAGACTGATCAAAACTTCTGCACCAAACACGCTGTGCCATTACTCTTCTAATTGATTGTTATTGCTGGTTTGTCTTGACCCCATCAGACCTATTTTTAAACCTCTCACAATCCCCACCTCACCAAGTGAAATACTTTTTTGCGAGCACCTTTCTCTTATTTCTTACATGTTTACTTGATCCTTTTTCAAACTAGACAGTGAGTTGAGGACTCAGATTATTTCTTATTTATCTTAAAGTAGTACCTGATACACGATAGGTGCTTGTACACATGTTACATAAATCATAATCCTACATTCTTTCCCAGTGAAGGGGCGCTATTTCTAACAAGCTAAGGAAACTAAGATTGGCTTTATACTGTTGTTCTAGGGTTCCAGAAATTCTATCAGGATATGTATAGTACGTAGATATTTTATGGAGGAGAGAGGAGAGGAAAAGGGAGGGGAGAGGAGGGGAGAAAAGAGAGGAGATGGGAGGGGAGGGAAGAAGTTAGGGCAGAAGAGCAAGAGAGAAGGTGAGAGAGAATACCATGTGCTGGATACCATTCTAAAACTAGGGATACAACAATGAACAAAACAGCCCAAAATACCTGCTCTCATGGAATTCCTGTGTGTGTGTGTTGGAGGAATAGACAACACCACCAAAAAGTAAGTAAGTACAATATAGCACTGCTAGATGGAGATAAATGTTATAAAGAAAAGTGAGTAAGTAGGGTAAGAGGATAGAATACTGCATGGAGTGTTGGAGGGCTGTGGAGTTTGTTTTTTGTTTTTTCCCTTTTGAGAGAAAGAGTGAGCAGGGGAGAGGGAGAGAGAGAATCCCAAGCAGGCTTTACTCCCAGGGCGGAGCCCGACGCAGGACTCGATCTCACAATCCTGAGATCATGACCTAAGCCGAAATCAAAAGTCAGATGCTTAACTGACTGAGCACCCCAGGTGCCAAATTTTAAATGGAATGGGTAGGGAAGGCTTTACTAAGAAGATGGAATTTGGGCAAGGACTTAAAAGAGGTGAAGTAGGGAGGCTTGAGGCTATTTGGCTGAAGAACATTCCAGGTGGAAAGAATGGAGAGTATAAGGTTACTCAGGTGGAAGAGAACCTAAAGAGTCCCTAGAATGGCATGGAGGCTGGTGGACCTGGAGTAGAGCAGGTGCAGGAAGCACAGAGGAGAAGAGATTGTAGGGGTGGCTCAGGGGTGTAGGATGGGCGGCAGGGATGGGCGAGTTTTGGAGGGATCTTGTAAGCCATTGTCAAGACAACTTTCACTCTGATTGAGATGGGAGGCTGTTAGAGAACTTGATCTGACTTGTGTTTTAAAGGGTCATTCTGGCTGCTGTGATGAGAATAGTGTTGGATAAGGGAGGAAGTGAGAAAAGCAGTTAGAAAATTATGACAGTAGAGCAGCTGGCTCAGACCATGACAATGGAGGAGGAGGTAGGAGAGGTGGAAGAAATTTAAATAGATTTGAAGGTAGAACTAATGAGATTTGCTTTTAGAGTGATTATGAGTTATAGGGAGAGTAAAAAGTCATCCCAAGTTGTTTGAGCTGAGCAACTGAGAGGATGGATGGAAAGGGGACACCTACAGGAGAGGTTTTTGTGCTGGTGAAGGGGAAGATGATCTGTCTCTCTTTATCTATCATCTACCTGTGCCCTACTTTATATATCAATCAAAGTCCAGAGAGGCTAAGTAATTTGCTGAAGTTCTCATAGCTAATATGTACCGACAGTGGGTTTGAAGCCAAAGTTTTAGACTTCAAAACCCCTTCTTTCCCTACCCAACTAAGCCCTTTTCATATATTATCACATTTAATCCTACAACAACTTTATCCCCATTTCTTAATTAAAGGAAAAACAAAACAAAACAAAACAAAACCAAACCCTGAACTTCAGGGAGTTTAAATAACTGGCTTAAGCCATGTTAAGAGAGAGAGTAGAGATTCAAACTTGGTTTCTGTTTCCCAAACCTATATTCTTCCCATGAAATCATCAGATGGTGATAGAGATTAAGTGCACGTAAAGTATACTGCATATGCAATGTCTGGCACACAGTATGTTTTAAATAAATAATAGCTGTTACTGATTGATGTAGATCTCATTTGTGTATACTATATTCTCCCCTAAGTTCATTAAAATATAGGGCTTAAAGTAATTCTTTTGTAACCTCAGACACACCAGAAATGTTTATTAATATTTATCGTGTGAATCACATAGGGTGCAATTGAGTATATTATAAACAATATTCCATGGACACTTCCACTGCATATTGGTGTTCCCAAGCAGAAGAGGCATAAAGGTAAGAACATTTGTGACTGAAGAAAATCCGTAAAGCTATCCGAATGCCTTTTAGTAGAAAAGACCAAGAACCTTGCAGGAGAGGTTCCTACACTGTGGCAGAGAATGCTTTGTCCATTCTTTGCTCCCTGACAGTTCTTGCCCTATTATTACTCTGTGATTAATTCTGCGCTGGGCCATCCAGTTTATTTTTTAAATTTTATTATGTTATGTTAATCACCATTCATTACATCATTAGTTTTTGATATAGTGTTCCATGATTCATTGTTTGCATATAACACTCAGTGCTCCATTCAATACGTGCCCTCCTTAATACCCATCACCAGGCTAACCCATCCCCCCATCCCCCTCCCCTCTAGAACCCTCAGTTTGTTTCTCAGAGTCCACAGTCTCTCATGGTTCATCTCCCCCTCTGATTTTATATTGGAATCATTTGTTCCCCTGTCTCAAATGTGGTGATGGATTCATAATTCTTGCCTTGCATTAAAATTAAATCTGAGGCACCCTAATGCTCCTAATGCTAGGTCTGAGTATTTTTCTACCACACAGAATTTTCCATAAAGATTTTTAAAAATTTTAGAATGCTTCTGGCTCCTCGCTCAGCGGGAAGCCTGCTTCTCCCTCTCCCACGCCCCCTGCTTGTGCTCACGCTCTCGCTCTGTCAAATAAATAAAATCTTAAAAACAATTTTTTTTTAGATGCTTATCTAAGAAAAGAAGGCAGGTCTCAAATCAGTAACCTAAACTTCCACTGCAACAAGAAAAACTGGACACCTAGCGGGAGGCGGCGGCGGTGGCACCCACGCCAGGCAGGAAAGGGCAGGCCGGGCGAGCAGGCGGACCCGCCGACCACACAGCGGGCTGGCCACAGCGAGCTCACCCAGCAGCCTGCCGCTTACACCTCTAACCAACCGCCCACCAAGTCAGCTCGGGTTCCGCCGGCTGGGCCCGCGCGCTGCAGCCGTGGTGGCAGCCCCGGGAGGAGCCCTGGCGTTCCGTGTCCAGTTGCAGTGACAAGGGTGGACTCGAGAGGAGAGAGCACAACTGGAGGCAGAATGATCCAGTAAACGGCTGTTTCAGTAAAGGCAAGGGCGTAATGGGGGTCTAAACCAAAGTGGCAGCGAAGAGGAAAAAAGGTCGTGGATCGGAGTACTATTGAGGAAGTAATTTATCAGGTGTTGGGTTGTTTTTTTTCTTTAAGATTTTATTTACTTATTTATTTGAAAGAGAGAGAGAGAGAGAGCACGAGCTGGGGGGAGGGGGAGAGGGAGAAGAAGACTCCCTGCTGAGCAGGGAACCTGAAGTGGGGCTCCATCCCAGGACCCTAGGATCATGGCCTGAGCCAAACGCAGATGCGTAACCGACTGAGTCACCCAGGTGCCCCTATCAGGCGTTTTAATACCTCTTCTCTGAGATCTAGCCCCCAAGCTCTAAGTACTAGAGTTCTGATAATACATCATCTGCCTTGTTTCTGGAATCTCTCCAGATTCTGGGAGCTTCCAACTGTCTTCTCTTAACCTGCTCTCTTAATTTTGCCTGATCCCTGGGGCCCTGCTACCTCCCGATGGCCCTCTATGAAGCATTTGGAGAACCTCTCCCACCTCATGTCTCTCTCTCTCTCTCTTTTTTTTTTTTTTTTGGTCCACCTATGAGAGATACTGCTTACTCAGATTTGAAGATGGCTGCACAGTCAGCAGCGAAAGTTGTGCTAAAAAGCACCACCAAAATATCTCTAAATGAGCGCTTTACTAATATGCTGAAGAACACACAGCCGATGCCAGTGAATATTCGGGCTTCCATGCAGCAACAGCAGCAGCTAGCCAGTGCCAGAAGCAGAAGACTGGCCCAGCAGATGGAGAATAGACCCTCTGTCCAGGCAGCATTTAAACTTAAGCAGAAGAGCTTAAAGCAGCGCCTGGGTAAGAGCAACATCCAGGCACCGTTAGGCCGACCCATAGGGACCCTGGCCAGGGGAGCAATCGGAGGACGAGACCTGCCCATAATCCAGAGAGGCTTACCCCGAGGAGGACTACGTGGGAGACGTGCCACCAGAACCCTGCTTAGGGGTGGGATGTCGCTCCAAGGTGGATGAGCTGTAGCTCCCCGAATGGGCTTAAGAAGAGGTGGTGTTCCAGGTCGTGGAGGTCCTGAGAGAGGGGGCCTAGGGCGTGGAGCTATGGGTCGTGGCAGAATTAGTGGTAGAGGTCGGGGTATGATAGGTCGGCGAAGAGGGGGCTTTGGAGGTCGAGGCCGAGGACGTGGATGAGGGAGAGGTGCCCTCACTCGCCCTGTACTGACCAAGGAGCAGCTGGACAACCAGTTGGATGCATACATGTTGAAAACAAAAGGACACCTGGATGCCGAGTTGGATGCCTACATGGCACAAACAGATCCAGAAACCAATGATTGAAACCTGCCCACCCTCCTCGTGAGAGACTCTTGTTCAAAAGTCACCACATCTGTAAATAACCTTGAGATAACAGATGGAGAAGAAACCTGATTGATGCTGGAAGGACCTATCACAATAGGCTATGGACTTAACTTGCCACCAGTTTGTGCATTTAGTGTGTTCCTTTTACTTTTTTGATACTGTGTTGTATGAAACCCTTTTTTCCTCTGACTTGGGTTTTATTTTGTTGTGTTTGGGGTTCCCCCCCCATCGCTCTGACTTCTCTTTGAACATGAATGTGGTGGCCTTGTGGCTAGAAAACCCTCTTCCCACCTCTGCCTCCCTTCATGTGTCGTATGCTCTCATGTTCTAACATTACCTCTTGTCATCTCTTTGTCCCCACGAAAAAAGCCTCAGAAAGAACCCATCAATGTTCCTTCCTCATGCCTAGGTTTCTGAGAGACGGTTCTGTTCTACATAATCTTTAATATAAAGCCTCTTAGAAGTGTTTAAAAAAAAAAAAAGAAAAACTGGAAAAATAGGAGTAAAATAAACCCAAAGCAAGCAAAAAGAAGGAAATAATAAAGATAACAGTAGAGATCAATGGAATTGAAAAGAGAAAACGTTGGAGAAAATCAATAAAAACAAAAACTGATTCTTTGACATTAACGATATTGATAAGCCTTGGGGCGCCTGGGTGGCTTAGTTGATTAAGTGTCTGCCTTTGGTTCAGGTCATGATCCCAGCATCCTGGGACCGAGTCCCACATCCAGCTCTCTGCTCAGCTGGGAGCCTGCTTTTCCCTCTCCCTCTGCCTCTGCCGCTCCACCTGCGTGTACTCTCTCTCTGTGTCAAATAAATAAATAAAATATTTTAAAAATCTCAATATTGATAAGCCTTTAGCAAGACTGACAAAGAAAAAAGAGATAAGCCATAAATTACCAATATCAGGAATGAAAGAGGGGATATCATTACAAATCCCATAGACATTAAAAAGATATTAAGGGAAAACTAAGAACAACTTTATTGACACAAATCTGCAAACAGATGAAATAGAATAATTCTTTGAAAATAACACACTACCAAAATTCACCTAAGATGTAATAGTTAAATAATTCAGTAACAAAGAAATTGTATTTGCAGTTAAAAGTTTCCAAAAAAAGCAATCTCTAAGCACAAATGGTTGTCCTGGCAAATTCTAAGAAATATTTAAAGAAGAATTAATACCTATTCTACACAATCTCTTCCAGAAATAAGAAGAGGAAAGGACATTCCCAATTTATGAAGACAGCATTACCCAAACACCAAACCTAGACAAAGATAGCAGTAGAAAAAAATCAAAACAAAAAACCACTACAAGCTAAATATGCCTCATGACCATAAGTGTAATAAAGCTCAATAAAACATTAAGGAATTGAATATTTCAATATATAAAAACAATAAAACATCATGACCAAGTCGAGATTCTAGTGGGAATGTGAGATTGGTACAGTGTTGGAAATTCAATAAATGTAATCCACCATATTAACAATCTAAAGAAGGAAAAAAAATCACATGATCATATCAATCGATTCAGGAAGAGGATTTGACAAAATTCAACATCGATTCATGAGAAAGACTCTCAACAAACTAGGAATAGAAGAAAAATTTCTTAACCCAATAAAGAGTGTCTATAAAGTACATAGCTAACATATTTAATGGTAAAAGACTGAATGCTTTTTCTTTACATTTGGGAACAAAGCAAGGATGTCCACTTTCACCACTCAACATTGTATTGGATGTTCTAGCCTGTATAATAAGGTAAGAAAAAGAAATAAAAGGCAAGCATATTTTCAGATGACATGATTATCTATGCAGAAAATCTCAAGGAATCCATGACAGAACTTTTAAACTAGTGAATTTAATGAGGTTGCAGGATACAAGGTCAACATACAAGAACAAAATGTATTTCTTTATACTGGCAATGAATAAAATTTTTAAAACTTACATTAGCTCCAAAGAATTAAATACTTAGGTACAAATCTAAAAAACATGAAAATAGTCTGTATGCTTAAAACTACAAGAATATATGATAAATAAATGATAAAATAAATAAAAAAGACCTAAATAAATCAAGACATTACTATTTTATGGTTTGAAAGAATCATCATAGCAAAGATGTAACTCTCCCCAAACTGATTGGTAGATCAAATCCCAGCATTATTTTTATAGACACAAATAAGCTGATTTTAAAATTTAAATGGAAAAGCAAAGGAACTATAGTAACCAAAACAATTTTGGAAGACAGTAATAATGTTGGAGAAATCACACTATCAGATTTTAAAATTTGTTATAAAGCTACAGCAATCAATTCAGTGTGATATTAGCAAAATGATAGACACAGATCAATGGAACAGAATAGAGAACCCAGAAATAACCCACATAAATATGTCCAAGTGATTTTTTACAAAGTTGTGAAAGCGCTTCAATAGAGGAAGCCTTTCAATAAATGATGTTGGAACAACTGGATAGCCATACACAAACAAACAAAAAACCTTGATCTTAACCTCAAACTTTATATGAAAATTAACTCAAAAATAGATCATAAATCTACATGTAAAACATAGAATTATGACATTTTAAAGAAAAAAAAACAGGCAGAAAAATCTTCGTGACTTGGAGTTAGATAAAGAGTTCTTAGATGTGATACCAAAAGCACAATCCATAAAACAATAGTGAATTCTATTTGAGCAAAATGAAAAACTTTTGCTCCATTTAAGGCACTATTTTGAGAAAGGAAAGACAAGCTACAGACGGAGATAAAATATTTGCAAATCACATATCCAACAAAGGGCTTGTATCTAGAATATAAAAAGAACTCTCATAACTCAACTGTAAGAAAACTACCCAGTTTTTAAAAAACACTGTGTTCATGAATTGGAAGACACAACATAGCTAAAATTTAATTCTCAAATTTATCTATAAATTTAACTCAATTCAAATAAAAATTCCAACAGATTTTTTGAAGGTATATAAAAGTTCATTCTAAAATTTATATGAGAACACAAAGGAACTAAAATATCCCAAATGATTTCAGCAAAAGGATGGCAAATAAGCATATAAAATGTTCATTAGCCATTTGGGAAATGTGGATTAAAGCCACAGTGAGATCCTCTTGCACATCTATTAGAATAGCTAAAATTTAAAAAAATATATTATCAGTGCTGCTGAGGATGTAGAGTAACTGGAACTCAATATATTGTTGGTAGCAAAATGAAATAGCCACTCTGGATAGCAGTTTGGCAGTTTCTTATAAAATTAAGCATATAGGGATGCCTGGGTGGCTCAGTTGGTTAGGTGTCTGACTCTTGATTTCAGCTCAGGTCATGATCTCAGGGTCATGGGATTGAGCAGCTCTGTGCTCAGCGGGAAGTCTGCTGGAGATTGTCCCACTCTCTCTGCCTCTCTCCTTGCTCACACTCTTTCTCTCTCTCAAATAAATAAATGAATCTTTTAAAAAATAAAATAAATAAAATTAAGCATGTATTTACTGTATGACCCAGCAATCCCATTCCTAGGTATTTGCCCTAGAAAAATGAAAACTTATGTTCACATAAAACTCTGTCCATGAATATTTATAGAAGCTCTATTCATAATCACCAAGAATTGGAAACACCCAAATGTCCTTCAATGGGTGAATGTATAAACAAACCGTGCTGCATCTGTACAACAAAATACTAATAAAATTCAGCAATAAAAGGAACAAATTATTTGTACACAAAACAATTCAGATTGATCTAAAAGGCATTATATCTATTTAAAGAAGCTGCTTTTTAAGAGTTTACATACTGTATAATTCTATTCATATGCCATTCCCTAAAAGACAGAACTGTAGTGACAAGGAAAAGATTAGTTATTTCCAGGGCTAAGGTGTAAGGAGAGGGTCTCACTACCAAGGGATAATGCAAGGGAAATTTTTTTGGAGCAAAATATGGAACTATTCTGTACTTTTATTGTGGAGATAGTTACAGAAATCCATACATGTGTTAAAATTCATAGAACTGTATACAAAAAGCAAGTACATTATATGTTAATTTAAAAATAAAGTGGGGTGCCTGGGTGGCTCAGTCAGTTAAGCGACTGACTCTTGATTTTGGCTCAGGTCATGATCTCAGGGTCATAAGATCGAGCTCTGGGTTGGGCTCTGTGCTCAGTGGGTAGTGGCTCTGTCCCTCTCCCTCTGATGCTCTCCCACTTGTGCACGTACTCTCTCTAAATTAAATAAGTATTTATTTATTTTCAGGGCATATTTTATTTATTTTATTTTTTTATTATTTTCAGTTAGCCAGCATATAGTTTTCGATGTAGTGTACAACGATTCATTAGTTGCGTATAACAAAAAAATAAAGATAAAGTAAAATGGTTACTTGAGGAGTTTTTGTTGCTGAAGGACTAAAAGAGTTGGAACTTGAAATAACGTTTTCCAAATTTGGTTGCATTTATTTCCTAGATAAGCTATATTCATCTATCACCTACAGAGAAAAAGAGAAAGAGGAAGCGTGGTGATGGGGAGATGATTAGTTTACATACATGTCCATATCCATGAAGTTGGAATGTATCTTTTGGATGAAATCTAATGATTGAGCTCTGAATATGTTGCCCTTAAGGTATTTGTGGGATATTTCTGGTGTAGATATTTGTTATATACACATCTGAAATGCAGAAGAGAGCTGAAGTGAGATATTCTGCTTAGGAAATTTGGGGTTTAGATGAGATTGCTCAAGAATGCAGAGATTGAGGGGTGCTTGAGTGGCTCAGTCATAGGGGGTCTGCCTTCAGCTCAGGTCATGGTCCCGGGGTCCTGAGATGGAGCCCCGCATTGGGCTCCCTGCTCCGCGGGAAGCCTTCTTCTCCCTCTCCCGCTCCCCCTGCTTGTGTTCCCTCTCTCGCTGTGTTTCTAGCAAATAAATAAATAAAACATTTTTTTAAAAAGATTTTATTTATTTATTTGAGAGAGAGAGAATGAGAGAGAGAGAGAGAGCACATGAGAAGGGGGAGGGTCAGAGGGAGAAGCAGACTCCCTGCCGAGCAGGGACCCCGATGCGGGACTCGATCCAGGGACTCCAGGATCATGACCTGAGCCGAAGGCAGTCGCTTAACCAACTAAGCCACCCAGGCACCCAATAAATAAAATCTTAAAACAAAACAAAACAAAACAAAACAAAAACTGTGCAAGAATAAGAACTGAGTTTATTTAACCTAACCTCTTCATTTGAAAGATGATGAAACTGAGGGCTCAGAAATGAAGTCACTTGACCAAAATAATGCTTAATCTGCCCCCCCATGGCCATATTTTGCTAGTTCCCAAATCTTCCTGTTAACATGAAGTTACTCTCCACCACAAATATTGTACACACAGAGCAGTACACATAACCGCATGTTTGGTCCCTTTCTAAATGCATTTGTGTAGTCAGGTGAACCAGAAATTATGGGAGAAGGGGAGTTACCTTCCCTGGTGGTAAATGGGCTGCAAGAGGGTATGAGTGTGGTCTTGAGAGATGTGTAGACTTGGTATAAACAGAAAGAAGAGGTACAAGGAAACAGACAGTATTTCGAAAACAAAACAAGACCTTTGGCAGAAAAATATTGCCAGGGTAGATACATATGAACAGATATTTTATTCTCTTCCTACCTGGAAACTATCCTTGTAGAATTCTCTAGTAAAACTCTGAAAGTTTCTGTAGTTTACTCCAGTGAAAGAGATTGTTCCCTTGCCATATTCCCAGATGGTGTTCTGGGGGAACAGGGAGTAGGAAAATTTGGCTGGAGTTCGGCTAGAAGATAAATTAGAGGGGAGAATGGATGGTCTTCAATTCAAGACTAAGTTTAGGAACATAATAAATAAGCATGTGAGTATTTAAGTTAGATGGGAATCTCTGCTTGAATTCATTGCGTTACCTACCAGTGGTATAACTTGTGCCTTGACCTCTGTAAGTCTCAATTTCCTCCCTTGAAAAATAGGTAATGTGTTAGTGCTGAAGAGAATACATATAATGCACTTATTGTAGGTGCCAAACTCAGTAAATGAAATGTTTAATAAATGCTGTGCTTTACTTTTATTATTAATTAGGTATGTAGCTCCGTTCTGTAGGAAATGGCCAAAGACAATACAAGCCAACATTTTGGACAGAAATAGTTCCTGTCATTTGTAAATTGATCTTTATGTGGTTTAAGCTGGTATGACTAGTCCCCTCCATGGGAATCGTAGAGATATTTACAGTTGAATGCAGAGGACTGAGCTCAACTGAGACAATACTAAAGATATAAATGGAAAGGCACATTATACTAGGAGGCTGGAGGGTGGAGGAGAGGCATTATTTGTCAAATGGCATCAGTGTCCACAGCAGACTGGGCCAGTGGGAGGAGGGGGGGCTGGAAGGCAGGAAGGACGGGGGAAAGCAGTTATGGAAGCAAAAGGGTCCTAGAAACAGAGAGCAGCATGAGTAAGCTGCTGATTGAATTTATCTAGGATGATGAGGGGATTATAATGTTCTAAGAGATTACTTAAGCTTAGAAAGAGGAAGTAGTAGGATCTCTCATCTTCCTGCCCCTGAGAATTTATGATGTTGGAGACCGTGTTTCCAGTGCTTTTTATTCATCCATTCCTTTTTAAAAAATATATTAAATAAAGATGACAAAATAGAGGTGAAAAATGCCTGCCTCATTTTGTGTTTGCAGATTTACTTGTGGACTCCAGAGTAAGGACGTGATGGGGCAGGGAGTTCAAGTGATATTCCTTTTATCAATCATTGCTGTAACTTAGATATTTAGTCTATGTGCACTTTACAGATGCACACAAATAAAAATACTCTATAAAATTCATTTATGAGGACTCATAGTTGCATCTCTCAAACAAGTTTCTGTTCCAGTCATTATGTTTTTTTAAAAAAAAAAAAATTGTTTATGGGATTGTAATTCAGTTACCTCTTCCCTGGAAGTAAAATTCCTGGGTAGACCAGGAAGCTCACTAACGAGTCCCAGTGGTCCCCAACCCTAGCTGGACTGTAAAATCAGCTACAGAACTTAAAAAAAAAAAAATGTATGAGCCTGGCCTGGGCTCCACTCCAGAACATTTAAATTAGACTCTCTAGAAGTAATTTCCTTTCATTTACTCTAAAAGAATCTAAGATTTTAAAAAATAGAATTGGCACAACATTTCTCCCTCTTATAATGAAATTTTTGGCTTAATGAATCTTCAGTGAATAACTTTCAGGGTATTAACATTTTGCAAACTCTGACCCAGCACATCTATCCTGAGGAACAGAGCAGGAGGAAATGGTCGTAGATGCACCCCAAAATTTATCAACCATGACACATTGCAACAATTTTTTAAATAGTAAAGATGAGAAATAATCTAAATGTGCATTAAGAGAATTTTCTAATTGAGTATAATTAAGGTTAAAAAAATTGGGGTACAACCATTTAATGGACTACTTTGTAGCCATTAAAAATAATGTTGCGAGAGAATTACTTAATGCATTTAACATGCATGCAATTTATTAAGAGAAAGAAGGATGTTATACAATAATATGTATGTGAGATATACTTCTTTGTAAAAAAAACCACAAAACTGTATGAATAGAAAAAAGACTGGAGGAATAGGGGCACCTGGGTGGCTCAGTCGTTAAGCGTCTGCCTTTGGCTCAGGTCATGATCCCAGGGTCCTGGGATCGAGCCCCGCATCGGACTCCCTGCTTGGCAGAGAGCCTGCTTCTCCCTCTCCCACTCTTCCTGCTTGTGTTCCCTCTCTCGCTTTCTCTCTCTCTGTGTCAAATAAATAAAATCTTTAAATTAAAAAAAAAAGAAAAAGAAAAAAGACTGGAGGAATATATTCCAAAACAGTAAATATTTAAGATGGGAAATATTATGATTTTTATATTCTTTCTTAGGCCTAATATTATTTTCTGGATTTTTTTATACTAAGCATAAATTATTTTTATAATGAAAAAAATGTTATTAGATTAAAAGCAGTTATAGAAATCTAAACACCTGAAACATTACTCTATGGAGCTGCTCATTTGATATATTGAAAGGAATTGCCACCAAAAAAAAAAAAAAAGTAATTGCCACCATCATTTTACATATGTGTAAACAGGTAAAAGAGCCTTACAGGAACACCTTTGATTTTTCTGTAAAAATAACCATGGTCAAATCCTTATACAATGTATGACTATTATTTAGGAAGAAAAGTCCGGAACAACTGGCTTGATTTGGCAAAGACAGAGGGAGATGGGGTTTTGGGCTCTCTGACTGGTTTTTGCAGTTGTTCTGAACTAACAGGTTGCTTTCTTCCTCAATGTTTTCTAATTAGGAACAGCCGTTCTGAGCTTTACACGAGGTTTCTTCTTCCTATCCATCCTCTACCCCTGAAAGTTAAATCTATCTCTAAGGCAAGGAAGTGGTGGAGTAGACAAGGCAGTGGATTGGCAAATTTGTGCATTTCATCTGCTTTAAAACATGTGATATAAGTGTCCTGTGGAAGAACTGGACTGTTGTGATAATGGTGATATGGTATGAACACTTCCCAGTGTTTTTCAACATTAGGTTGGGAGAACACAATAATCTTAGCTGATTGGGCAATCCATGTAAACAATCATAAAGTGAGCAGATTCCCTTCTACCAAACTGGAGCTCAGATCAGCTTAGAATCCAAGGATGAATTCACGACTGCTGTTAGAGGATGTCTTGTTGTCCTGTGTGAGAAGAGGACATGAGTGTGGTTGATCTTAGTCACGTCGTGGGCTAAACAAAAAGGAAGAAAATATTCTAACTCCCTTGTATATGTTTCTTAGTTGTTTTTGTGTCGGTTGTTCCCAACCGATGAAACCAGAAAGCTCCCAGGGCTCCTCTCTCTGAAGGAAAGGTGCATTCAGAAGGGGTGAGCCACTGGTGTTACCTTGAGGAGTCACTGATAACTTCCAGGGCCTAACCTCCCTACAGCCGCTGTCACGCCTGTGAGCAGAAACTGGGTGAGCTTTGGAGTGTGCAGAATATGACTGTTGCAGATGAGTCTTGGAGATCATCTACTTACTTGGATAATTTCCCAGATGATAAAGGTCACACCAGTTTATCCAAGAATACCCAAAATGGGCAAGGTGGGTTTGAACTTTGCTAAGCCAGTGATCTCCCACCATTTTCTCTCTGGCCCTCCCAGATGATGCTCTTTCTCGTGATGAAACTGGGGAGAAGAATGCGGAGGAAGATCTGCCCTTAAACACTCACAGGCTACTAGGAGGAGATCCCATGAAATATTCACCATAGGAAAGTAGGGAGTGGGGGTGGGGGAGGTTAGAGGGTAACCAACTGACAAACAAAGCCATTGCCAAGCTCAGGTATGGGGTGACTGGTCTGCCTGGGGTGATGGCAACTGAAATGGGGAGGAAGGGCCAAATATGAGAAGAACACAAAGGAAGATCCCATATAGATTTGATATTTAGTGTAGACTGGCTTCCTCTATTCTTCCTCCAATTAGATGAGAGGAAAAGCCCCTAGCACTAATCCTAGCATTTGGTAAGTACTGAGTAAACAGGAGCTTATACTAATCATGACTGGACATACATAGGCTACTAAAGAGAAAGGTCTTATATTTGAATAAGCCTTGATGAATCTGCCATGACCCCTGCCAGGCCAATATTTTATTTTTGCTGGGCTGACACAGGGTTAACATTAAAGGTTTATTAACATATATATTAAAGATACATTATAATGTTAATGTGTCTTTGGGACAGATTAATACTGTCTTTAAAGATATCACTTTCTTTCTCTCCCTCTCTCAACATATTATTTACACATATATATGCAAGCTTCCCTATATATATGTACATAAGGTAGAATAACATTATGTAGAAATAGATATACGTGCATCAAGCTATCACAAAGTTTATATGAACTTAAAGGCATATTAGTTTTGTTTACATATATATTTCTATAAAGGACTATGGCTCTATATGCATACCTACATATTATTCTATTATATTCAGTACATACTCTATGAATAAAAAGGCCATAACTTAAAATACGGCCTTTGGTATTTGCATAATGTCTTCATTACTATTGAACAAAAACTGATCAACACATTCATTTTGTGGAGAAAAGTTTTATAAATGGGATGAATGAGATATTTTTTCTTTAGTCCTTAAAATGACAATGTAAAGAAATGGGATCTCTTTTCCCTGGAGATGAGAATACCCCAGGGGTATAATATTTCCAGACAGGATACTATAGATGTGGTGAGAAGCTGCTGTATCTCATTTCCAATGAGGCCACAGGAGAACATGATCGTAGCAGGAAGCTGTGGTTTAGGCTTTAAAATGCCTTTCTCATGAGGTAGTATAGAAGGAATGGGCCATTAAAGGAGTTTATGTATTTTCTCTTTTTTTTTTTTCTGTTTCAAAAAGGAAACCAGTTATCTGAAATTGGTTAAGTCAGTCTATTCCATATAGCCCATTCTAAGACATGTCCCCTTCCTACTCTCAGGAAACTTCTGATGAGGTGGTGGGTGGATCTCATCAGAAGGAGCCAGTCTTGTATCATCATGATCCCAGTGCCTCTTTGCTTCTCCCCACAACACCAGCTGGGAGGATCAGGAATGGGAATTGTAACCGCAGGAAACCACTAAGAAACATCAGAGACACCATGTGGCCTGGCATGGTGGACCATGCCATGGCTGGACCTATCCTATTTAGTTTCCAAGGAATCACTAGAGAATATGTATTTCAACAATGGGAGCAGAAGTTGAAAAGCAGCCACAGGATAGAGGAGGGTTGTGACTGGCCATTAGCTTAAAAAGCAGCAGAAGAGTGAGTAAGCGGAGGAAACAGTGGCTGAAGAGAGAAGATTGAATAGATGCAAGAGAGAGAAAGCGAGTCAAATGTTCATGTGACCTCATGAGGGAGCTGCCTAAATTGGTGATGGGTTTCCAGACTGGTGTCAAACACCCTATCCTTTCTTTTCTCTGTATCAACTGGATGATTTTGGCCACAAGGAACAGAAAACTCAAGTGAAAGCAATTTAAACGGGGGGGGGGGGCATTTATTATCTCACATAACACAAAGTCTGGAGACCAAGATGGTCTATACTCAATGTTTTGACTTTTGAATAAGCCTAGTTCCCTCATGGATGCCAGATACCTTTAGAAGCTCCATGTTTCAACCTTATTTTCTCAAAGATGTACCTCCTGCAACCTCCTACCCTGTGCCAGTGTGGCTCAATTTCCCTTGGCTTGCTGCCCAGTGGGCACCCTGAGGTCTCTCTCCACCATCATTCTGGAATTTTTTGGGTCTGTTTGTTGTGTTGAATCCCCTGCTTCCCAGATTTCTCATCTTCACTTTTCTTGGTTTAGTCCCTTGTTTTGGTGGAGTACATTCTCTAGTAGCTTTCTAGGGGTACATGGGAAATAAATTTTTTGAGACATTGAATAGTTGAAGCATCTTAATTTTAGCCTAATAGTTGATTGATAGTTTGGCCAAGTATAGATTATGGTTTGGAAGTAATTTTCACTCAGAGGTTTGAAGGTATTGCTCTACTATGACCCAGCTTGCTGTGTTACTGTAGAGAAGTCCAATGTCATTCTGATTCTTGATCCTGAGTATGTAATCGATTTTTTCCCTCGCCTCTATAATAGACTCTCTTTGTCCCCGGTGTTTTGAAATTTCATAATGATGTGCTTGGTGTGTTAGCGTGAACCTTTTTTTTTTTTACTGTTTGGCACTCAGTAAAACCCTTCAGTCTGGAAACTTATGACCTTAGTACTGGGATTTTTTTTTTTTTTTTTACATTCTTTCATTATATCTACCCCCATAAGTTTTCTTTCTCTTTTCTAGAAGTTTTATTACTTGAATGTTGGACCTTTTTTGCTCTAATTGTTGCCCCTCCTCCATCTAGTTTTTTTTTCTTTTTTTACTTCTTGCTTTATTTTTAGGAAGATTTCCTCAGCTTTATCATCTAACCCTTTTATTGAAATTTGTCATTTCTCTTATTTTTAATTTTCAGAAGATCTTTCCTGTTCTTTGATTCTCTCCCTTACCTCTTTTGTAAAAATGAAAAAAAAAACCCAAAAAACTAACCCCCCCCCAAATCCCATCTTGTTCTTGTTTTATAGATGCAAAATGTACTCTTATCTCTCTGAGGACATCAGTGAAATTTTTTCTCCCTATATCATAGCTGTATCTTCCAAATTGTTTTTCTATATTTGCCTGGACTCTGACCTTTATGTCAGAGCCTTCCTCAAATATCTGATGATCCTTTGCAGTCTAATCTTACTGGAGAGTGGACCACTAAAAAGCTAACTGCAAACACTTTGCACACGCTTGGGCCTTGTCAACTGTTGGACAGATTACCCAAAGAAGAATCCTCCAGTCTCCTGCCTGAAAGGGTATAATCCTGAGTGTCAGCATTTTGGGGACCCAACTTATGGAAGAGGTCTGAGTGTGTGGAATTTCACTCAGTCTCCTTGTTTTCAATCCAGCCACTCTGTGCTCGGCTTTGCTTGGTGGTCCTTAAGAAAGACATCCTCTCTTGCCTTTTGCATTGTCACCTCTCAGTGTGGGGACAAGAAATTACCAGATGCACCGAGGGGATTTGCAGATGTCTTTTTTTTTCTTTAACAGATTAAAAAAAAAAAATCCTTTTGTTTTCAGCCTGGTCTTTACTCCCATGCCCAGAATTTCCACTTTCTGATACTTTGGGGCACTCTTGTGAAATTAGGTTTTTTTCTTAGCCTTCTGCACTGATGGGTTAGTATTCAGCTTTTTTGGGTCTGCTGTCAGTTCCTACATTTAAAAACTTAGCTTTAAAATTTTTGTTGGTCTTCTTTCCTCTCTTAGTTTCTTTGTTTTTACAGATCTATGCCTTGGAGGAATTTTTATTTACCATCTTTTTAGTGGGGTTTTGGAAAGGACCAGTGGGGAATACATGTATTTAATCTGTCAACTTTATTGTGAAGCCCTTTGGACTTCTCTTTTTAATACTAAAGACATTTTCCCAGAATTTCCCACTAGACATACAACATGGGGCTACATGCCAATGCCTAAACCAATTACTAGCAGGGGATGAGGTCACTTTGGCTTAGAAAAACTGCAATTCACTCCTGGCAGTGAGGAGGAGCCCCTTCCCTGAGCACAGGACCACACAGAGGGCAGAAAACTAGAGTGTGATATTCAAAATATTCAACATCAGATAGAGCATGGCACCAAGCAGTCAGAATGGACACACTGCCCAACAGGGCGAGTAAAGCCCTAGGAATACCGAGTGAAATCTGATTCTGCCAGCAAGGAAGAGGATGGGAAAGGATTTGGTGCGCCCCCAATGGTGGCTACAAAAACCTTGGTTCTTGGCGCCTGAACAGCAAACGTAGAAAATGAAGTGCAGAATTGCTTTAAAGAAAGGACCAAATCACCTCCTAAGGACAATTTCAGCCTAAGAATTTTTACCCAAAGCAGAATTGCTCCATTTAATAATGTTTTCTGAGAGCAGTCTACTAATCTGAACCAAACACCATCGCAGGGAGCCAGAGTACATACAAATTACAGAGCGAAGGCCACTTTCCAATTCTGGCACAACAGAAGGCTGTATATAAAAGGTTGCTCTGAGTACTTTAAGACTGAACTTTGGGAGAAAGGTTCTGCCTCAGTGGTATTTACGACTAATTGGTTTTATCTCACTTGCCAGCTCTTGATTTATGACGGCTGTCTCGAGCATTGGCTTGAGTAGAACTCTGAGTTCGGGCTGGGATCAGCTGGAAAGAGCACTGTACTCATTTAGCAACATGCATGTGGATATTGGCACAGGGAGTGCCAGTACATGAGCTATTTATTTTCTCTCTTCTTTCAGGTCATTCCCACCTGGGTCAAGGCTCAATGGAATCACCCAGGCTAGGGATGTCCAGATTGCCAACTGTACCTAAGACAAGGGGATAACCTTTTCTCTTGGCTGACACATTAAATTGAGGAAGAAGAGCATCCTCAAGGAAGAGTTCTTAGGGATTTTGCTAATATCAGGGTCAAAAGGAGAAGGAAGTTTGGCGCAGTTGGTAGAGCCTGCAACTCTTGATCTCAGGGTTGTAAGTTTGAACCCCACATTGGGTGTAGAGATTAGTTAAAAATAAAATCTTAAAAAAAAGGAGAAGGAAGTTTTGTTGAGCTTCATCTTTGAGAAGAAAACTAGAAGACAGAGGTGCAAGGATGTTTCAGTGACTCTGAAATGAAATGTGGATGGGTAAAGTATAAAATATTTCCACAGCTCTGTGACTAACAACACCAAGTTTGCTATTTCTGCTTCCTGGTGGTAATTAGCAGTCAAACAACTTGTTTTGGGTCATTAAATATGATCATGGGTAGGGAGAGCAACCGGCCTTGGATCAACATGAGTGGTGGGGTTGTGGGGTTGTTGAGCACAATGGTCAAGAAAGAATTGTTGAATGGAAAAAAGACAGTTTCTTCAACAAATGGTGTTGGGTAAATTGGACAGCCACATGCAGAAGAATGAAACTGGACCATTTCCTTACACTACACACAAAAATAGACTCAAAATGGATGAGTGAGACAGGAATCTATCAAAATCCTTGAGAACACAGGCAGCAACCTCTTCAACCTCAGCTGCAGCAACTTCTTCCTAGAAACATTGCCAAAGGCAAGGGAAGCAAAGGCAAAAATGAACTATTGGGACTTCATCAAGATAAAAAGCTTTTGCACAGCAAAGGAAACAGCCAACAAAACCAAAAGACAACCGATAGAATGGGAGAAGATATTTGCAAATGACATATCAGATAAAAGGCTAGTATCCAAAATCTATAAAGAACTTATAAAACTCAACAGCCAAAGAACAAATAATCCAATCAAGAAATGGGCAGAAGACATGAACAGACATTTCTGCAAAGAAGACATCCAAATGGCCAACAGACACATGAAAAAGTGTTCAACATCGCTCAGCGTCAGGGAAATTCAAATCAAAACCACAATAAGATACCACCTCACACCAGTCAGAATGGCTAAAATTAACAAGTCAGGAAAAGACAGATGTTGGCGGGGATGAGGAGAAAGGGGAACCCTCCTACACTGTTGGTGGGAATGCAAGCTGGTGCAGCCACTCTGGAAAACAGTATGGAGGTTCCTCAAAAAGTTGAAAATAGAGCTACCCTATAATCCAGTAATTGAACTACTGGGTATTTACCCCAAAGATACAAATGTAGCGATCTGAAGGGGCAAGTGCACCCCGATGTTTATAGCAGCAATGTCCACAATAGCCAAACTATGGAAAGAGCCTAGATGTCCATCAACAGATGAATGGATAAAGAAGATGTGGTATTTTTATATATATGTGTATATATATATATATATATATACACACACAATGAAATATTATGCAGCCATCAAAAAAATGAAATCTTGCCATTTGCAATGACGTGGATGAAACTAGATGGTATTATGCTAAGTGAAATAAGTCAGTCAGAGAAAGACATGTATCATATGATCTCACTGATATGAGGAATTTGAGAAACAAGACAGAGGATCATAGGGGAAGGGAGGGAAAAATGAAACAAGATGAAACCAGAGAGGGAGACAAACCATAAGAGATTCTTAATCTCAGGAAACAAACAGCGTTGCTGGAGGGGAGGTTGGTGTGGAGGATGGGGTGGCTGGGTGATGGACATTGGGGAGGGTATGTGCTATGGTGAGCGCTTGTGAATTGTGTAAGACTGATGAATCACAGACCTGTACCCCTGAAACAAAAAATACGTTATGTGTTAAAAAAAAAAAAAAAGAATTGTTGAGACATTGTATGGTGCAACTGAGTAAGTGTATTTAAATAGCATGGAGACAGGACCCATGGGCAGAAAGAACTGCACTTTTGCTGTATATATGCTTAGTGCTCAAGGGGCAGAGGACAGTATTAGATTATAAATATCTTCTTTGAATTTCTACTGGTGAAGCTACTTTTCACAGGATTTCTCTGGTGCTTATCATTCGGCTCGATATTAACTATTAGTGGGATATACAAGCAGTCATGAGACCCTTTAAGAATGAAGCAACCAGCACATATTTGGTCCTTATTGGAATTACACAAGCTATAGGTCAGCCTTCTGGGCTAAAGCTGAACGTTTTTCTGTTTCTATCCCTCATCAGTGGCAGTTATCACAAGAGAGGAAAGCAAGTTGAAATCTCTGACACCTACTGTAAAGAGGAAAAGAGCATGTGAGGAGCAGTCTGAGAGGGAGCTTTGGGCTGAATCCTAGAAAGGTCCTTGTGGAGGTTTCCAAATATAGTGCTTTCTGCTCTTCAAAGCGCTCTTCACTGTTTTCTCCTAGAATTTCCTGCCTGCTCTTTGGGTTAGGTACAGGTGATATTTTTAGCCATTTTCTTAAAAGTAAATTAATTTTAAGAGAGGGTAAAGTAACCCAAAATACACAGCTAGATAGAAGTTGATCGAGGACTAGAAACCAGTTCCCCCAACCTACAGACCAAGGCTGTGTCCCTACACCATAATGCCACTGGAACAGAACATGGAATTTCCTGGTCTGGAGGATGTCTAGGAAGATATTAAGCAAAGGTGAAAGTGGGGATAAGGAATAGTGTTCCAAGCAGAAAGAATAGCACTTGCAAGGCCCTGAGGAAGGAGAGGACAAGGTGCTCCCTGAGAACCAAAAGCAGGCCAGGAAGGCTGGACCAAGGAAAGCTACATGGATATTGCTATCAGATGAGGCAAAATGTGTAGCAGGAGCAGATCACGAAGGGCACTGAGGGCTCTTCTTCTGCTTCTTCAGCTAAATTGGCAGGTTCCTTCCTAAATAGCCTGAGCACACTCTCTTTGGACTTTTGTTACATCAAATGGTACCAACCTTTGAACCACTGGTGGGGGGGTGGGGATGGGGAGGATGGGATTATTGTAAATACATAAATCTGTTTGCATGCCAATCTCAGTCTGAATAAAAACATGTTTTGCATTTTTATATACCACTATTTTCCAAACGAATATAGATGTTGTGATGACTAAAACTCAAATTCAATTTCAAGTACTCCTGAATTCCTAGAAGCTTTTGGCTATTATGTAAATAACCCCTATGTCTCTGGCCTCATTAGCTAGTGACATCAAATACAATTGCAACTCCTTTTGCTCTACAAATTGTTACAGCTTGAAAGTTGGCCCACTCAAAGTGTCATCCAGCTATTTCTGACCGTTTCCATGGGCACAGGACAGGTCTCTGGGGTTCTTCCTACTTGAGCTTTTCATCTTAATCGTTGTACTGTTGCTCCTGCCCTTCTTCTCTCATGGTTTCCTGCTCTTCTGAGCCCATCTTTGTTCATCGCCACCTTCTGTGACCCCACCACTATCTTGATGCATTCCCACCGCTCATGTCTCCTGCTGGTTCTGTCAGCACTGCTACTCTTGGTTGCAAATAGTTTGCTTTCTGCTTGTAGAAGACTAGCATAACCTCCTGCAGCTGGAGGGCGGCCCTATCACTTCCCTAAGCTTGACTTCCCCTCTGGCCGGCATCTTCTGCACCTGTGCAGCCCCGGAGTCCGGCCTTCTCCCTGTACGAGGCCAGCTTACTCTGAACAGTGGAACGCCTCCGAGTGTCTCCACACGTAGGATTCCCATCCAACTGGTCTCGCAGAGAGAAAGGCTTTTATTCCCATAGTCCAGGCGTCAGCAAACTATGACTCAGGGGTCAAATCCATTGTCCGTCTGTTTTTGTAAATAAAATTTTACTGGACCACAGCCACGCTCATTTATTTACATATTGTCTGTGACTGCTTTCGCACTACAGTGGCAGAACTGAGAGGCTGTGACAGAGGCAGTATGGCCTGCAGAGCCAAAAATATTTACTATCTGGATCGTTACAGAAAAAGTTTGTCCACCCTTTATCCAGTTCGTAGGCCTGCCATATTTCCTGCCTAGAGATTAACTTCTGCCTAGTGGAAACATCCTTCCCCTCAGGGGAGAAATGATATTTCTCACTGCTAAGTAATGGTCCTCCTTATGAACTCCCACCTAACAGTCGTGCCCTAAAAATACAGGGATCATTTTTCTAAAACTCATGCTATTCAGTCTTATCTCCGGTAACTTTGTTATATGTACTGTATGTACATATATGGAAGGTGGGTGTGATATGATCAGGTTTATGTTTTTATTTTATTTTATTTTTCCAATTTGGGAAGGATTTAATTAACAAAATAAAATGGGGGAAAAGGGCCCATGGGGGGCTCTGGGGAGAGAGTTCTCTTCCCCACGGCTGATGCCCCCAAGCCTGGCAAGCCCAGAGAGGGCTCTTGGACCCGCCCGAGCAGAACCCGCCTTGACACCCGGAACCACTCTGCACGATGCCACCTCCTCGTGTACACTCCTCATTCTATACAGATTTTAAAAACCCAACAACTGCCATTGTCATAAAGTGGCTTCTAGTTCTCCTACTCTGGCTTGGCACGTTAATGCATGCAAAGCAAGGTTTCAAGGGCTTCACCAAACAGTTAATTTTGGCAAAAAGAGAAAACAAACAAAAAGCTAAGATTCCTAAGCAGGATTAAAAGCCACTGAAGTGAAAACGATGTATTTCTCAACAGTATGGAATGAGATCACAGCTACAATCTTTTTTTTTTTTTTGCCATCCTCTCTCCGGGTCAAAGTTCATAGCAGCATAACACAAAGTCCTCCGTCAAGCCAGTGTTCTCTGCTTTGGGGGTCAGAATTCACAAGTCAAGTTCAGGCAGTCCGAAGAATCATAGGAGGATGCTCACTGTCCTCCTCAGCCGCAGAGCGCTGGCCTCCTCTTCCAGACATGTGCCGCCCACTGCTCCCAGCTCGTCTGTGTAGGCAAGTCTGGTCGGGGATGAAGGCCCGTGAGTACCTGTGGCGACAGCTGTGCTGTAGGCCTGGGTCACTAACCGGCAGTCGTGAGAGGCTGAGTCTAAGATTTCATTGGTCGTCTCCATGCTGCCATCCAACTTGCGCTGTTTCATCAGGGTGCACTCGCCTCCCTCCTGGGGGTCCAGGTTGTACATGTACAAGTACCCATCGTAAGCTCCCACCAGGAGCCGGGGAATCTTCTGAACTGTGGCCAGCGAGCAGATGTTCTTGTGGCCGCAGAAAGGCAGGTGGACTGTGGCAAAGGCTCTGCCCTGGTTGAACATTTCTGTTACTTGGGAGGGCAAGTAGCTGGTGGAAGCCATGAGTACCTTCCTGAAGTACCCGGTTCGGGTGGTGGGCTCCTCCTGAGGTTTTTCTTTCACAGTCTCGAGTTTGAAGATGTGCACAGTCTCAGTGTTGCTGGATGTGGAGAGGAACATGCTGTCCATGCTGTAGGCCAAGGAGCAGATGCTCACACACCTCTTAACTCCTCTCCGGAACTCAAAGAGTTTTTGTCCCTCTGGAATGGAGAATACCCTGATCACTGTCCCCTTCTCCGAGGCAGTGGAGAGCTTGGTTCCGCTGGAGTCAAAGGCCTGCACTGCCAAGGACTGTCGTGAGCCGGGATCATGTTCGCAGCTCTCAAGTTCATGGTGTCGAAGACCTGCACCTCTCCGTTGGTGGCACTGCCTGGGTACACCAAGTAACCATTGTCCTTGTGTGTGGACAGTGCACACAAGCCTGCAGGGTTGGGAGGGGTCTCCCTGATGGTGTGCAGGACTTCCATGTCCTGAAGGTTGTGTATATTGAGACTCCTCCAGGCATACTATTAGCCTCTGCCTGTTCAGCTTCACAGCCAGGATGGTATTCGAGTAGCTGTGGTTGCAGTTCTCGGTTCCTTTCTTAAAGTGGCAAACTTTGAGCTTCCTAGGAGCTTTGAGGCTAACGATGGCCACTGAGCTGCTTGAAAGCAATCTTTCTACAATGCACACATCTTCATTATCAGTGCGTTCATAGCTCTGTTCCAGCTTATCCACAGAAGAAAGGGAGAAAAATTTATAACCGGACTTACTACCAACAGCTAGGGACGTATTGCCCTGCTTGAAGTTGGCGAAGAGCCGCTGGCCGGCGCCGGCCTTGCCGCTCTGACTCGCCAGGTTCGTGATGGGCGCGCGGCGGGCGGCCCGGCCGGCGGCTGGGGGTGGGGGGTAGGGTGGGGGAGGCGTGTCGGGGGCGCTCAGGGTGGGCGCCGGCCCCGCTCGCCACCTCGCTGGCCGCGGCTGGCTTCCCGGGGATCAACCGCCGCCTCATCCCGTGCCCGCTCTTGGTTATGCTCCGGAGCCGGGGCCAGGTTTATACTTTCAAAGGGTCACTCCAGTTGCAGTGACAAGAGTGGACTCGAGAGAGCACAACTGGAGGCAGAATGATCCAGTAAACGGCTGTTTCAGTAAAGGCAAGGGCGTAATGGGGGTCTAAACCAAAGTGGCAGCGAAGAGGAAAAAAGGTCGTGGATCGGAGTACTATTGAGGAAGTAATTTTTTTTTTTTAAGATTTTATTTACTTATTTATTTGAAAGAGAGAGAGAGAGAGAGAGCACGAGCTGGGGGGAGGGGGAGAGGGAGAAGAAGACTCCCTGCTGAGCAGGGAACCTGAAGTGGGGCTCCATCCCAGGACCCTAGGATCATGGCCTGAGCCAAACGCAGATGCGTAACCGACTGAGTCACCCAGGTGCCCCTATCAGGCGTTTTAATACCTCTTCTCTGAGATCTAGCCCCCAAGCTCTAAGTACTAGAGTTCTGATAATACATCATCTGCCTTGTTTCTGGAATCTCTCCAGATTCTGGGAGCTTCCAACTGTCTTCTCTTAACCTGCTCTCTTAATTTTGCCTGATCCCTGGGGCCCTGCTACCTCCCGATGGCCCTCTATGAAGCATTTGGAGAACCTCTCCCACCTCATCTCTCTCTCTCTCTCTCTTTTTTTTTTTTTTTTTTTGGTCCACCTATGAGAGATACTGCTTACTCAGATTTGCATTCTCCTTTGATATCATGGACTGGAACCTCTGTGGGATTCCATGATCTCTCTCTGTCTCTCAGACTGAGCTTTTTGCTAGCAGTTTATGTATTTCAGAAAATGAATCTAGTTCCAAATCCAACTTTTCAGGTTACTTGGTTATTTTGTCAGCAGTTGGAGATGTGCTGAGCCAATTTCAAGATACAACAAAGGTAAAGAAGGATAGGTGGGTGTTCTGTGGCTTCATGGTATTAAAAAAATGCCAAATCTGTGATTTTTACTCATTTATCTCAACTAATTGAGAAATTTTTGATGGATTCAAAAGTGGTAACTTTCTCCTGCTCTCCCAAGAGTTCTCTGTTCATTCTATATTCCCATAAGTTGATAACTCCCAAATTTATAGTTTCTGTACTAAAATCTACTGTATATACACTGCTCACTAGATTCTTCCATCTGGAGGTCTCCCAAACACTTAAAGTCCAATCTAACAGCTGAACTCTTTGCAGTATTGCTCCTTTTCCTTCTCTTCTTCCCATGTTTTTTGTGTTGGCTAATGGCCCTATCAATCATCTCTGTCAAATAAGCAAAAGATGTAAGAAGCATTCTGGAATTATGAAATTCCTAAATACATTTTAAACCTTCCTTATCTCTTCTACATTCTTATTGCCTTAGTTTGGTCTTTTTCTGTCTCATGAGGACTAGTCATTTTCTGGTTCCTCTCTCTGTCTCTAGTCTTGTTCTGATCCTTCAAGGATAGGAACCAACTGACCGTCATCTCTCTTATCCCCAGAACTGAGTATGAGATGAGTATGAGGTTCCTTGTTGAAGTCAACTTTGAATGAAAAGGGCATGTGTGTTCCTTCCTTTTAAAAGTCCCTCTGAACTAAGGTCTTCTTTTATCAATATTTTCCTTCTGGGTCCTAGGAAATTCCTCCTGCGCTGTGGAAAACCTCAAGGGAGGCTTCGCCCAAGACTTTGAGAGGATTTGAAGCACTTTTTAAATAAAAAGTTTATCTTTTTCACAGGCATTGCTATGGCTCACTTTGGGGGGTGAGAAGGCCTTCTGCTGGGGTGAGAATACAAGTCAGGCTCCTGAATTTTTATAACAGAATGTCAGCCTTGCCACCTGACAGTCTAAAACATATGCCTAAAGCATATGGATCTCTTTTCAATCAACACAATGTCTTCACTTCCTCTAAAGAGCTCAATCTTGGACTGACTGAAATTCAGCCCTGTCAAAAAGCTTAGCTGAGAAGAGTGATATTTGAGGGATATTTGAAGCTAACCATTCAGTCTCTACATTTTAACCTTAAACCAAGTTTAAAAATTTATTTAGACTACAGCTCTAATTCCATTAGAAATGTCATCATTGAATGACATTTAAGTAATATGCTATCTGGTTTTATGCAGGAATGGTAAAGAAATGTCTACTTCAGAAGAACCACCTCCAAAGTCTTTTTCCATTATCTTACTAAATGTATCTTCAAAAGAATGTTTCTAAAGGGGCGCCTGGGTGGCTCAGCCGTTTAGCGTCTGCCTTCGGCTCAGGTCATGATCCCAGGGTCCTGGGATCGAGCCCCACATCGGGTTCCTTGCTCAGCAGGGAAGCCTGCTTCTCCCTCTCCCACTCCCCCTGCTTGTGTTCCCTCTCTCGCTGTCTCTCTCTGTCAAAAAATAAATTAAAAAAAATCTTAAAAAAAAAAAGAATGTTTCTAAAGAAGTGGAATACTTTTTATATTGGGTAATGAGATCTATTATAATTCTCTTCAAGACAAAGTTTCAACATTTGAGCTACCCCCTTCTTTGGTAACAGTTACTATAGAAAAAACAATAAAAGAGAAAAATTTAAAGAATAACAATACTCTAAAGAACAAATATATGTTTCTTTGAATCATAAAGTGAATGGAAATGCAAAACAATAAATGGGGTTGTAGCTGAGGGTCTGCTAGGCTCTGGCACAGTAAAGAGGCAGAGATAACTAGAGATTAGTTCCCATGGAGTGACAGGGTCTCAAGGTGCCAAGCAAGTGGGGATCAGACCTGGGATAATTGTTTGAAATTAGGGTATGAAATGGGGTACCATGCCATGAAAGAAAACTTAAAACAAACAAACAAACTTCTGTCTAGTACTACTTGAATATCCAAGAAGGGAAAATAATTTAACAATCTGAAAAAGGTTTTATGGTAAGATATTTAGACTTTCACCAAAGTTAAATAAGGAAACAATTCATAATAAAGAATAAGAAAAACATGCAGAAACAAAACAATAACAGGCAGATCTAGAAATGGGCGATTAGAGTTTCTGGAAATAAGATTGTATAAACTTTATAAAAGACACAAAGAGAGAATTAGTAAAACAAAGTAGAACTGAAGAACTTATGAAAGAGAAGTTTGGAGAGTTGGAGGATAGATCGGTAAAATTTAGGTTAATAGAAGCTTCAAAAAATTAAAAATAAAGGAAAGAGTAGAGAAGCAATTGTTGAAGAGACATTAGCTTAAGTGTTGAAGACACAAATCCTCAGATTAAAAAAGTAATCCAGGTTCTAAGAAAGATAAAAATAAATGAATACTTAGATGCATTATAATGAAATTAAAAATAAGGAGAAAATATTGAAATCTATTAGAAAAATCAGATTCTTGGGGCACCTGGGTGGATCAGTCAGTTATGTGTCCAACTATTGATCTCAGCTCAGGTCTTGATCTCAGGGTTGTTCAATCCCATTTTGGGCTCCATGCTGGGCATGGAGCCTACTTAAAAAAAAAAAAAAGAAAGAAAAAAGAAAGAAAGAAAGAAAGTAAAAGAAAAAGAGAAATCAAAATTAGATTCTTAAAGAAATGACCATTAGGCAGACAGTGGACTTCACACCAGCAACTATAGATACTAGTTGACAACGGAGCAATGCCTTCACTCTCAATCACTCTCAGTCTAGAATTCTATGCCTGGCTAAACCACCTGTGAGATTAGGCCCAGAATCTAAACATAAAAAGGCTTTCCTGGGAAGAAAATCTCTGTTTTCCTTCTCACAGCATCATTTCTTTGGACACATGTTGAGATAAGACAAATGTGGAGTGTTACATATAAGAAACAACAATTTGTCTTATTTACTGTGAAATTTTGGTTTGGTGGGAGTACTTCTGGACTGAGATTGCTACAGGTAGGCATACAAGACTTGGGCTTATGGGACAGGAACAATATAAAAGATTGATGGGTTAAAGCTGTGGCTTCTCTGTGCTAAGTTAAACCACATACACACTGAAGTCATCCCAGGGCACCTGGGTGGCTCAGTGGGTTAAGCGTTTACCTTCAGCTCAGGTCATGATCCCAGGGTCCTGGGATCGAGTCCTGCATCGGGCTTCCTGCTCAGTGGGGAGTCTGCTTCTCCCTCTACCCCTCCCCCCTGCTCGTGCTCTCTCTTTCTCTCTCTCACACACACTCTCTCTCAAATAAATAAAATCTTAAAAAACAAAAACAAAAACACATACATACTGAAGTTATCCCTGTCTGTTGCACGCATCCTGGGTAGGTAAGGGGAGTGACAAGAAGCTGTCTACATATATAGTTTTAGGGCTTCCCAATGGGAGAAATACTTTTTTTCCTGACTTCTATCCTTCTATAAATCTAAGTCAATATAATGATAGATTCAACCATATTGTGATATGTGAGTTTGATTGCCAATCCTAACTTGTGATCACTGCTAGTGACACATACTCTTATTGTAGGGAAATAAAAACATTTTCCCACTTATAAGACCATGAGAATGTTTTACTCACAAACCATCATTAAAAGAATTATAAAGGATATACATTAGCAAGAAGAAATTTTAACTCAGAGGAAGACTGTAATACAAGATACAAAACTAAGCAGAGAAACTGAAAAAAGTAAGTGGCAAAGTATCCAAAACATGAAACTAAATCTTTGAACAAGAATAATAGAAAATAAGATGGAGTCGTCCCTGGATACTTAGTAGGTTAACATCTCTGTTCTGTTTGTGAGGAGGATAGAGGTATTAAAGCTGAATAACTTTACACTCTTCTTGAAACCGTTGTAAAGAATGTATTTTTTAAGTCTAAGCATAACCATTAAAAGATAGAAATACTCTTTACAGCTTCCAAATTCATAGAGAGAAAAGAGAATATAAAAAATTTGTAAGTTCATCTGAAGGTAGGAAAGGAGGTAAAAAGAAGCAACGAGAAAGAGTGAGATCTAGATAATCAATGACTTTCCCTTTTTGCTGTGGCTGTCAGGAAACGGAGACAAATTTTTTTCTTAATTATTTCATCCTGTGTTCCTAATGTGGTTTATCTTTCCTTCTCATAAGATAATTTTTACCTCTTTTACCTTCATTTAAAATATCTATATATTGAAGTTAATTTCTTTTTTGTATTAGAATTATAGAATTTTAGAACTAGAAAGGTTCTGAGAGATCTTCTAGTCCAAAGAATAAAAAACAAAGAAGGTATGCTACTATAATCTTATCTTGTATGTAAGGCAGACATTCCTAATAAAATACAGTGTTCTTTCTCACTAAGCCTAATCATGGTCTTAAAGTATGTCTCAAAAAGCTTTCCTATTTCATTTTGATGGCTCAAGAGATGAACCTTATTTACTAATCCAGATCAAGTCCAAGTATGTCTTTGAGAGATGAAGAGTTTTAGAAATGGACAGGTGAGGCAATTTGCTCAAGGTCACACAAAAACTGAGACAAGAACTGAGCCTACCTTGCACAGTGTTTTCTATATTGGACTGAGTCAATAAATTCTAGATACGTCCCTCAGTCAAGAAAACTTCTAACCCTTGAGAATGCTGCAGTTATTCTCCTGAAATCTTATTTTTAAAGTTTTTTTTTTTTTTTTAAATCAGTTGTAGTTTCCAGTTCTGGCATTCCATTTTGCTCCTCCCACTAATCACAACAAAACCCCCTGGACAAAATACGTAAGTCTGAAAAATAGAGAAGAGAAGTTGTGTTGGCTAGGAGCCTCAGGACTCGAGTAATTACCTGGAATTGAATTCCCTGGGTTTTTTTCTTGCCTCCTATTTGTCTTGGTCTTGGCACTAGAGAAGCCTACAACTGGAAACAGGTGAAGACCAAAAAATAGCCATAAGAGGAGCCTGGGTTCTCTAGACAAAGTACGTGAAAAGTTCTTTGTGAAAAGTACAGCCCAATGGGTCAGAAACCTTTATCCATATCTGTTTGCTCAAAGGGCTCATACCATGGGCAAGTCATGTCCCTCCTCCGCCCTAACAGGTGCAGGGATAGAGTCCATGGGGCAGAGCCCTGTTGCCCAGCCTCTCTGCAGTAAGGAGGTGGGGGCCCTCCCCTGCAGAACTGTAATGGAATTCTGACTTCCAGCCCTCTATCAGCCAATTCGGACTGCCATAGCAGGAGACCGCAGACTGGGTGGCTTAAACAACAGAAAATTATTTTCTCACGGTTCTCTGAGTTCAGGGTGCCTTTGGATTGGTTTCTGGTGAGATCCAGATTCCTGGCTTGCAGATGGCTGCCTTCTCACTGTGTCCTCACGTGACCCTCCCTCCACACGCTTGCCGGAGACAAAAGATGTCTCTTCCTTTGCTTATATGGACACTAGTTCTATCAGTTTAGGGTCCTACCTTTAAGACCTCATTTACCCTTAATTACCTCTTTCTAGGCCCTATCTCTAGATACAATCACCCTGGGGGGTTAGGGCTACAACATACGGATTTTTTTGATGGGGGGGGGGGGACACAATTCAGTTCATGACAAATCCTGTCCTGCAGTAATGAAGAGGTGTACCTCTCTGTCAGAGCCTGTGCATGACCTCCGTCCCTGCCTGCATCCCTGTCCTGCATTAATGAGGAAATGAAATGGATAAATCAGACTTCATCAAAATGAAAATCTTGCTTTTTGTAAAATACCTGTTAAAAGGATGAAAAAGAAAATAAGTCACAGATTGGGTGAAAATATTTTCCGATTACTATCTTATAGTGAACTTGTATTTAGAATAATATAGAACTCACTAAACTCAATAGTAAGAAAACAAACAATCCAATAAAATATGGGCAAAACACTTGCATAGATACTTGTCTAAAGAGGACATAGGGATGATACATAAACACGTAAGCCTCTAGGGAAATGCAAATTAAAGCTGCATGTGTTACATATTACACACATATAAAACAACAAAAATTAAAAATATCAATAGTGTTAAGTGTTGATGAGGAATGTAAAATGGTTTAGCCACTTCAGAAAATAGTGTATCGGTTTCTTATAAAGTTAAATATACATATATCATATGACCCCGTAATCCCTGTCATGGGTATTTATCTTAGAGAAACAAAGTTACTTCATACAAAAACCTGTACACAAATGTTCATTGCAGCTTTCTTTGTGATGGTCAAAAACTGGAAGCAACCCAAATGTCCTACAACAAGTGAATAGATAAGAAAACTGCAGTAAATCTACACTGTGGAGTAAACTACTCAGCAATAAAAGTAACTATTAACACATGTTAACAATTTAGATGCATTTCAAAGAATTATGCTGAGTGAAAGAAGCCAATCTCAAAGGGTTACATATGGTCTGATTCCATTTATATAATATTCTTTTTTTTAAAGATTTTATTTATTTATTTTTGTGTGAGACAGAGAGAGAGAGCACGAGCTGGGGGGGAGGGGCCGAGGGAGAAGCAGACTCCCCACTGAGCAGGGAGTCTGACAAGGGGCTCCATCCCAGGACCCAGAGATCACGACCTAAGATGAAGGTGGCCGCTTAAGCAACTGAGCCACCCAGGAGCCCCTATAATATTCTTGAAGGAGACAAAATCATAACAGTGAACAGACCAGTGGTGGCCAGGAGTTAGGTTTGGGGCTAGGATATAATCGTTAAGGTGTAACTCAAAGGAATTTCTTTGTAGTGATAGAATAGTTCTGTAACCTGGCTATGGTGATAGTTACACAAGTTACAGAACTACACACACACACACACAAGCACACCCCAAAAAGAGTCCATGCCAGAACTTGTGAAATCTAAATAAGGTCTGTACTTGAGAATAGTATTGTAACCAGGTCCATTTCTTGGTTTTGACAATGCGTTATGATTATGAAAGATATTATCATTAGGGGAAACTGGGTGAAATGCATGACATTCCTCTGTATTATTTCTAGAATTTTTCTGTGAGCCAAAAACTATTTCAAAATAAGAAAATATAATTTTAAAAGATCAGTTGTAACAAAATTTTGGAAATGTTCTAGTTTCAAGTCTGTCTGACTTCAAAGCTAGTGCTCTTACGTACTATCCAACACTGGTAAGGATCTGTTGGGAAAATGGCTATAGACATTAATAAGTAGGCACAAATAAAGGGCACTCCCTGCTACTCAAATTCTTTTTGTTTCCTTAGGCCCTAGGAGAACAAAACACAAAAGAGGAAATGGTTTCCTGAGATAATTATTGCATCTGAGGCAGGAGGGTTTCAGTAGATTTTATAGATCAACTCTCTTAGGACAAATCCCACTTGCTTGTGATAGAGTGATCTCATAACATACTATGAATTCTTCTTGCTAGGTATTCATATCTATATTCCGATATCACCTTACCCTAGATGTTTTTCCCTTGAATATTTTTGTGTTAAAATTTAATGCTCCAAAAAGCTCTTTATTATCATTTTAGTCAGTTAATGGAGAGCTAAGCATAAGGGAAACCAGTGAGTTTAAAATAAACTTTTTAAAAAGTTGGAGCTTGTAGGCTTATTAATTTTCTTGCCCTAATGTCTCGAGTGTTATCACATTCCTAAAATACCTAAAATAGTTAAAAGTATAAAATGCTCAAGTATGGAGAGACCTTAGGAGGCTGCATTTTGAAGCTCTCAAAAAATGTTAACTGGGAAATACATAAAACAACTCTTTACTTGTCGGGGTTAGGGTCATGGGAAACACATCTGTTTGCATTTGTAGAGCATGCTGTCACAGTAAACTATGCCACAGGAGGTCACGGAGCAGAAAGCACAGCAGCGGTGTGCAGGGACATCATCAGCCAAGCATGGATATCACAAATTGCTTGAAAGCAATCATCATAATATTCAGAGTCCCACCAAAATGTTATGATTAAACATCCACAACAAAGGCTGTGTCCAGAAGGCCCTGCTTTTGTTCTGAGTAGGATTTATTTGAAGAAAATGGAATGTGATTGTAATAAGAAGCTTGGACTGGCTCTGTCTCTTCAACTCATTAGGCTGCTGTAATGTGTGAGAGGCAGTTAGGGTGGAGGGGGGCAGGCTTTGCGGAGGCTCCTAAGTTCCCCACACCACCCTGGGGCTGGACAAGGGAAGGGGGATGACAGGTGCAGAGGATGTATATGAAGTCCTCCATCAGATAACTCCCGTGGAGCTGAAGCCCTAGCCTTCAGGGTAGAGCTCTCAGCAGGGTGCATTCTCTCATAGTCAAAAAATCCAGTGATACATTGTTCATGAGAAAAATCAGACAAGGCAATTACAGGAAAGAGCAGAAAGCCACCGCTGTCTTCCAATCAGATTTTCAATATTTAACCATCACTTCCTAAGTACGGTTGGCCTCGGTGAATTATGCAGCATGCACAAGACTGTCTGAGGAGATTTGCTCCTAATAATGGATTTTTGCGTCACAAATGAATAGGGCCATTCATCTTTGTATTCATCTCTCTTTCCTGGGGTTACTTTTGCCTAATTTGCATTTTTACCTGTGACTTTGACTTTAGTATAAGAAATGTGAACAATACGAAGAATGCTCTGTAATTACCTTGGCCCACAAGAGCCCAAACTCGTTGACCCTGTATTAGTTAAATATACTTGTTTGGATATTTTGTTCTCACTTGCACGCAGGACTTCAAACAAGTACAAGTCATATACATGTACATATACACATACACATGTACACACACCCATATGCTTATACAAATCCAAATAAGCTCTTTCCATCAAAAGAATAAAAACAGGCACTGGCCTGCTAGGAACCAAAGGTGACAAAATGCAAATAGGTACAGCTGAGATAGGTCAGATAAAAAGTGGGAAGCCAACCACATGGAAACAGAGTAGAATGCTGGTCACCAGGGCCTGGGTGGGGGGTGAAAGGCTACACATCTGCAGTGAGAGGATGATGAGTTCTAGAGAGCTGAGGCACAGCACAGTAATCATAGTCAGCAATACTGTTATATACCTCAAGGTTGCTCAAAGACTAGACCTTAAATGTTGTCACGGCAAAAAACAAGTGATAATTTATCTTATGTGATAGAAGTGTTAGCTGAGGCTAAGGAGGGAGAATGCTAACTTGTTAAGAGACTGCCTTGACCTTTCCCAGGCACAATGTAAAGATTAGGATTTTCAGATCATACTTGGCATTAACAATGTCATAACAAACTCTACTTTCTAAGGCTTCTGGTCCTTAAGTATACTTCAAGGGAAGCAGTGACTTATTTTCATCAGCATGCATTCTCATGTCTAATTTTTTTCCAATTTTATTTAGATATAGTTGACATATAACACTGTATAAGTTTAAGGGTAAAACCTGTCCATTTGATACACTTGTATATGGCAAAATCGTTACCACTGCAGCTTTAGCTAACACCTCCATCTTGTCACATAATTACAATTTCTTTTTTGTGGTGAGAACATTTAAGATCTTCTCTCTTAGCAACTTTCAAGTATATAATACAGTATTTTTAACTATAATCCCACCATGCTGTACATTAGATCCCCAGAACTTCTTTATCTTATAACTGGAAGTTTGCACTTTTTGACCAATATTCCCCATTCCTAGCTCTCCGGCCCTGGTAAACCACTACTGTACTCTGTTTCTATGATTTCAGCTTTTTTAGATTCCACATATAAGTGATATCATATGGTATTCAGTAGTTGCTTGTCTTTCTCTGTCAGACCTTTCACTTAGCATAATGCCCTCAAGTTTCATCCCTGTTGTCACAAATGGCAGGATTATTTCCTTCTTTTTCATGGCTGAGTGATATATATATATATATATATCTCCATTACATCTCCATTGTCTATTCATTTGTTGATGGACACTTAGTTTGATTCCATATCTTGACTGTTGTGAATAAAACCACAAGAAACGTGAGATTTTGTAACTTTATTAAGGCTGTGCCAATGAAAAGCAAGAACACCTCTATAATTGGCAGTCTCCTATCTTTCTTCCTCTACTCTTTCCTCCTTTCTTCCACCCTCCCTCCCTCCCTTCCTTCTTTCCCCCCATTCTTCCCTCCCTCTCTCCTACAGCAGAAGTGTTTGAATGCCAGCCATGTGCCACATAGGCACTGTGCTAGGATCTGGGAAAATCATGCTAATAAGACATAACCACTGTCCCAGGGATGATTTCACAATCTAGTGTGGAATACAGAAAAGGAAAGAGGCTATTGCAACCCAGTGTAATAAGTGGAATAACATGATGCTGCTGCTGCTGCTGATGATGATAGGGATTTATGTTTATTAGGTCATTTTCTCAACTATCCCTTGAGCCAGGTACTATATATTATTCCTATTTTACTGGTGAAAAGCCTGAGGCTCAGTCAATTTTGCAAGTTTATGCACTTAGCAAATGTAAAGGTGGAATCTGAATCCTACCTGTGCGTTCAAATCAAGCACTTTAATCCTAATTGGTTGTATGGGAAAACATGGTGGTGGGAATGTGCAACCAGTATAGTCTTGGAAGATCCCAGAGTGGCCAGGGTAGAGGAAGGTACGGCTAATCTAAGAACTGAATAAAGATTAATAGTGGAAAGAGTAAGTATTCTTGAATAATAAGATAAATTTGGGCTTGAAATCAGGCTATTCCCACTTCCTAGCTTGGGTGCAACATTTAACTTCTCAGTCTCAACTGCCTTATCTGTTTAAAAAAATAAAGCTAATATGTCCCTATTTTGGAGTTGTTAGAATAAAATGAGATAGCATATGTAAAAGTTCTAGTATAGGGCTTGGCATTAAGAAGACACCCGGGAACTATTTCTTTTCTCCAGTGTGCCAATCAGTAATATTCTGTGTTTCACTGGGTTCCAGGGAACATGTAACCTGTATTAACCTCAAAGCCATGGGATAATTCAGATAGTTTAAAATGAGAATTTAGATTATTCGTTCTAAATTGTACTAGCACTAAAACCCTGATAGTCTCTTGGTTATTTTGGGTATTTCATTTATCTACTTGCTTAACAACTCATTCAGCTATTACTGGATATATTTTAAGATAAACATTCATGGAGGAAAAAAGATGTTTGGCTATTTCTCAGGAATAACAGAGCCTGAAAGGAACATTTATCAAAACAACCCAATTTAAAAAAAAAATCAGTGTGACTGGTTGCTGGGATAAAAGGAAAACATGAATCTAAAACATAATCAACTTGCTAAACGTTTCTCAAGTACATGGCTATTTGTAACATTTTTAAAAATTGTGTACTTTATGATAGAATCACTTCCAGATGTAAGAAGCCCCTCTTCTCCACAACATTTAATAAAACATTAAGTACCACTGAAATTAACTGATGCAATTTGCTTGAAACAAATGGATGTACCTAACACTGATACCTCCAGATGAGCAATCCCAAGCAAGATTCTTGATCTTTCTCATTAAACCTCTTCTCCTCTTTTATGTCATATCTCAATTAATGGATATCATCTTAAATACTCAGCTAAAATCTCTAAGTGATCTTTGTCTCCTTGTATCAAATCAACTGTCAAATGTGTTAGGCAGAACTTCAAGAGAGCCTCCAGACTCCCACCCCTGATATAACACATCATGTATTATCTCTTCCCCTTGAGTGTGTGTAGAACCTGAAGGATGTCACTCCAGTAATTAGGCTACATTACATAGCAAAGGTAAAGGATTTTGCAGATGTGATTAAGGTTTCCTAATCAGCTGATTTTGAGTTAATCAAAAGGGGATTACTTAGGTGGGCCTGGCCTAATCAGATAAGTCCTTTAAAAAACACATTTAGCCTTTCTTTTTTTTTTTTAAAGATTTATTTATTTATTTATTTATTTGAGAGAGAGAGAATGAGAGACAGAGAGCATGAGAGGGAGGAGGGTCAGAGGGAGAAGCAGACTCCCCGCCGAGCAGGGAGCCCGATGCGGGACTCGATCCCGGGACTCCAGGATCACGACCTGAGCCTAAGGCAGTCGCTCAACCAACTGAGCCACCCAGGCGCCCCACATTTAGCCTTTCTTGAGCCCAGAGACTTGAAGCAGCAGAGATTCCCTTGCTGGCCTTGAAGTAGGAATCTGCAGTGTTTGAGAGGAGGGAGCATGGGGCAAGAATCTCAGAGTGACCTAAACTGAGAGGTGTTCCCCAATGACAGCTACCAAGAAAGTGGGGGATCTGAGTCATATAACCACAAAGAAATGATTTCTGCCAACATGGGCTTGGGATTAGATTCTTCCCTAGTCAAGCCTTCAGATAAGATCACAGCCCAACCAACACTTTGACAGCAGCCTTGAGCAGAGCTCTAACTAAACTTTGTCCACACTCTGGAGATAATAAACATATATTTATTGTGAGATAATAAACACATGTTGCTTTAAGTGACTAAGTTTGTGTTAATTTATTATGTAGCATAGAAAACTAGCATAGAAAAATACATTAAGTTCTCTTAATTCTTCCCTTCCAGTGTTTTTATCTATCCTTTTTTCTTTATTGCTCTCATGTCTCATTCAGGCCCCTCATGTCTCTCATCTGAACTAATAACTTTTTAACTAAACTTCCCACCTTCAGTTTCTCACTTCTCTTGAAAATCCATTGCCACTATATTTTATCTTCCAGAAAATCAGTTTTAATTATGTCCCCCTCAAAAAATGTTCATCATTCCCATTTTCTCCACAATCAAAGATGTACAGCTTAGTCATTTTGTGGCTATGGATTTGGATCTAAATTCTAACCTTTAACTAGCTGTGTGAACTTGGGCATGTCAGTAAACCTCTTAAGGCTTAGTTTGTAAAGTGGAAGTCATAATTGGATCTATCTCATAGGGTTATTATAAGAATTAAATGAAATAATGCACATAAAGTTTTTGTTACATAGTGTGTGCTCAATAAATTGTAGCAATTATTATGGTTATTACAGAATTAAATTCAAACCACTTCTTCTGGTATTTAAGCTACAGTTAACCCTAAAAAAAAAAAAAAAAAAAAAAAATGTTCCCAGCTACATCTCCTTCTATTTCTCTCCGCAAATCATACTGATCAGCCATACCAGTATACCAATGAGTTTGAAGTTCTTAGTTACATACTATGCAATCCATGTTTTTGTCCATTGTTTATTTTCCTCCTTTAGATTAGAGGGTTTTTTGTTTGTTTGTTTGTTTGTTTTTTACCATTCTAAACCTATCAAAATTCTACATATCTTTTGAGGATTAGCCTTTATGAGACCTCCCCTCTAACCACAGCTAGCTTTCAACTGGCACCCCCAACCCCAGTATTGCTATACTGGATACTTACTGCCTGAGCCTATTCTGATTTGTCAGAGGTCCATTCTGATTGGTGATCTCATATAAGTTATGTCTTTTTAGTAGCAATCTTGCCTACAGTCTTTCCTTTCTTTGATCTCTCAACTCAATTATTATTTTTTCTTTGTGTTCCTGTAGCAATTTGCTTGTACCTACGTTTGGTATATCAAACAATATTTTGAACTTCAACCTGTTCACATGATTATCTCCCTCACTACATAGAAAGAAGAGAACATCTTTAGTTCTCTCGCACATAATACATGCTTGAATCCTTGTTGGATGATTAAGAATTAGTTTCATTGAGAGGCACCTTGGTGGCTCAGTCAGTTAAGCCTCTGACTATTGATATTGGCTCAGGTCATGATCTCAGAGTCTTGAGATCAAGTCCCAAGTCAGGCTCTGTGTTGAGTGTGGAGGCTCCTTAGGATTCTTTCTCTCTCCTTCTACCTTTGCCCCTCCCCGCTCATGTGCACTCTCTCTCTCTTAAAAAATATTAGTTTCGGGCGCCTGGGTGGCTCAGATGGTTAAGCGTCTGCCTTCGGCTCAGGTCATGATCCCAGGGTCCTGGGATCGAGTGCCACATCAGGCTCCCTGCTCAGTGCAGAGCCTGCTTCTCCTTCTCCCTCTGCCATTCCCTCTGCTTGTGCTCTTCTATCTCTCTGTCAAATAAATAAATAAAATCTTTAAAAAAAATATTAGTTTCATTGAGCTATTTTTCAGGCTTTAGAAGGATGAAGCAGATTTCTGTAATGGATGATGTCTACTAATGGTTGACTGGCTTTAGCAGCATCTTATTTGGCTTTAATAATTAAATATTCTACACAAAAATGCATCAAAGGAAAATCTATGTATGATTTATAAAGCCCAATAAAATCTATAAAGATTTGGATGGCCAATTTATTTAAATGAGTATATCTTTATCTCCATATCAATGTTTCTTTGTCAGAATAATTTCAGATCTTCAGTGCTATAACAAATCCTTTTATGTCAAGCAATTGCATTTACGATCCTGGAAAAAATCTGAGCACACCTAGTCTATGGATCTGGAGATTTGAATCCATGTAACTCTGTCTTCCCTTTCTTTCTTCTAATCCATCTTTTGGTACATACTCTCTTTGCCTGGCTTCCTCTTTTTTTTTTTTTTTTTTTTCTCCAGCTGAGGACCATTCTTCTTGCTGGGAAATGTAGACCTCAAATAGAAATGATGTAGCTCCCTGCCCCCCTCCCCGCTCCGCCGCTTCTCTTTTTAACCTGGTAACTTTGTATAATAGTCCCCAAAGAGTACAGGCATTCTGTTCCTCATCTTCCCACAAAATGTGGCTGAAAAAGCCTTGTCGTTAGAAATATGACTTCATTTCTTTTTCACCATTATCCTTTTAAAACTCATTTCTTAGAGGCCTGTGCTTGTTTTTGGTGTTAATTCTTAGCTGGATCCTCATATACTCTATCTTCTATTCATTTTAAATTTGATCTAGCTAGAATAGTTCCTTTCATGAATCCATCACTTACTTCTCAGAATTTTAGAGACCATAAAATATGTATGTGCATGCATTTTTAAAAAGTGTTTACTATTTACCAAACACAGTGCTAGGTATTTTATATGACTTTTCATAGTTAACTCTTCCCACAAACCTATGTGGCATATATAATTACTACCCTTGTATGTGTGTGTTTTTTTTAACAAGCTTCGAGAGGTTAAGTAATTTTACCAGGCAGTCTGTAGCTCTTCCTTACTATCCTTACTCTGCAAGAGCTGAGATTTAGAAAGGTTGAATATCTTGCTTAATGTCACACTACTCATAAGTGGCACACCTAGGATTCAAACCTACATTTTTCTTGAGTCTGTAGTCTGCGCTCTTACCACCCCTTCGCCCGCCCCTCGGTGCTATAACTCCTTCCTCTCTTTTGAAGCTTTTGACATCTGCTTTCTGAAAACCTTCAACACATATCAGCCTCTGCTGTATATTTCCTCTCCTTATTACAAATTCCAAGATGACACGGTAACCACTCAGCTTCCTTGTCAGAGAGAAGTTGGTCCAAAATAGCAGTCTTCTTGCTGCAGCTTCTATTATTTCAGAGATGATATTCAGTAAGGTAACCACTTTACTCTGAGCTGTAAAAGACTTCTGGTAGATGTCAAGAGAATTGAGATTTCCTGTCAACATGTGGCTTGTCTCTGTGTGCCAATTTGTCACAGAAGCGCTCCCTTATTTTAGTATATGCTAGTTCCCTACACCAGTGCAGAAGTCAGATGTACAGGTATTAAATGGTAGACTGGGTATGATAATGGAGGATTCTTTCCAGAATAACAAAACAAAATCCTTAATTATACCCCAACTTTGAGAGAAAAAAGTTCTGCTTTTTAATACATCTTCCTTAATATTAATTATTTTCCTTTAACCTAAGCATCAAGAGACAGCTTAATTCAGGTGAGCTCAACTGATGGCAAAGAATCAACTGTTTTTGATACAACTAATGACTTCAATCTTGGTTTTAATTGTAATAAGCTAATGAGAAATATATTACTTAGTGGTAGCATTAATACTAATTTTTCTTTTTTTTTTAAAAAGATTTTATTTATTTATTTGAGAGAGAGAATGAGAGAGAGAGAGAGCACATGAGAGGGGGGAGGGTCAGAGGGAGAAGCAGAGTCCCTGCTGAGCAGGGAGCCCGATGTGGGACTCGATCCCGGGACTCCAGGATCATGACCTGAGCCAAAGGCAGTCGCTTAACCAACTGAGCCACCCAGGCACCCTAACACTAATTTTTCTATTCCCCACTCACATTTTAGAAAATAATCATGGAAGTTTATGTAAGAGAATACTCAAATATTTGCACAAACACTGTAGTAAGGGCAAAGGTGGCTACATTGCTAAAACTAAGCTGTCTTGGTCAAGAAGCAGGCGATGCCACCCAGGGATAGCTGGAAGTGTTTGTTCGGAAGTTCATGGATGAATGTCCAAACGCAACACATAAAAGTAAGTTTAAGAGTTCCAGTATGTAATTACAAAAACTCAGGCTGCTAGTATGTTTTAGGAAGGCACTGTCTATAACTTCTATTGATTAAATAAGCAGTAGCATGCTTCCATAACTATCAGTTCTGTTTCATTCTCATTTTATCCTCACCCAGATTGCCTTTACTATGCTTCCAGTGTCAAGTTTGAGACTTCCCACTAATCTTATTCTTTCTTATTTATCTCTGGGCTTCTTCCCTTCCTTTCATATTTGATCCATTTCTTTCCAGGAAGATATTCCCTTTGGTTGCTCTATTCTTGATACGAATTCTATTAAATGTCAGGAATGCCTATGAGTTATACTTGCTTTCTTGTATTAAGGTATCAGATTTGCCATTGTTATCCATTTTAGTCGGTGTTCTTTATTTGCAACTAACAGAAATCAGCTTAAATTAGCTTAGGCAAAAAGGGGAATTTATTAAAAAAAAAAAAAAACCTGGGATGGCTCATTAAACTCTAGGATAAGAAGTAAAGCTGAGCATTTTTGAACAGTTTGCTCATTGCTCTCTGCCTCAATGGGCTCAAACATTTATTGTTGTTGTAGTTACCTTTTCACATGTTTTCACAAACCCCTATAATTTTCCAGGTAGGCATAGTGTCATGTACATAGTAGATCTGAATACATGTTTGTTGAATGAATAAATGTTATACTTCATTTTTAGGGTGTTGTCACCTATTCCTTCTTGGCTATAAAGGAGATGTGACAGTGACCTTTGTCACTCCACTGACTGACAGGATTGATTTGACTGATCTGACAATCTTTGTGTATTCAGCAGACTCTAATTTTCTATATAATACATGAATCTCTTAGAAGATCAAGTAACACTAGTTCAGGATAATTATCTTATCAAACCATTCAATTAGTTTTCTTTCAAAGCCAGACTTCCTGATTTGAAAAACTGTTTTTTTTTAAAAAACTAATTTAACAGTTTGAATTAAAGATCTGAATTAAGAAAATCTTTACAAGAATAGACATTATTTTACCTTTTTTTGTACAAATTTTACCTTCACTTGAGTGCCAAAAAACTTAGTGCTTTAAGATGCCCTGGTGGTGAGACTAGGTCAATAAAGCTGGAGGAAACGGTAGAAAGGTTCTTGGCAAAATTGTCCTATACCAAACCATCCCTTTCTGGGACTCCCCCTTCCCCTTACTGTTGCTGATCAGGATTGGTCCCTGGGATCCTGGTCCTTGCACCTGGTTTTCTTTTAGCATTTTAGCAAGTGCTGTCTGATTCCCAAACAAACCCCTCCAATCCCATCCTCAACAACTCCAATTTGGCTTTCCAGAATGTATCTTTAAATATCTTGTGACATCCTCTTGTGAAAATACTAATTGTGGATCAACTGTATATTTAGCTCCACCTTCCACACCACAGCCTAAGACTGAGTCCCAATTCCACACTCCTACTGCAGATCCTGTCGCCTCTTTTGAGGGTACAATTTTAACCATTAACATATTTTTAAGCATGGGTCTTTGCATCTGCTCTAATGAAGAGATATGGCTCATTTATTATCGTGAACATCAGTGGTAGTGTTAGCATACAGTGTATTGCCTATACCAGGAAATGTTTGAATGTGAAAGGAAGTACTGCTAATAATTACTCTGGAAGAACCGGTACACATCAAGATCGCCCTGGGCAGACTGGAACTATTGTCACCCTAATTATCAGTGATTATCTGGTTTACCTAGGAAACTATTTTTTTTTATTGAGATTCATTTATTTTTCTTGATGCGTTTAAATCTCTCTTTGACTTTGCTAATATTTGGAGTGAGTTATTTGAGAAATAGATTAAGGACCAGACTTACTGAAATGCTCTTTAAAAGCAAACACTGTCTATCAATAGATGAATGGATAAAGATGTGGGATACACACACACACACACACACACAAAATGGAGTATTACTCAGCCATAAAAAAGATTAATATCTTGTCATTTGCAACAACAATGGATGGAGCTAGAGAGTATAACGCTAAGTGAAATAAGTCAGTCAGAGAAAGACAAATACCATATGATTTCACTTATGTGGAATTTAAGAAACAAAACAAATGAACAAAGGGGAAAAGAAGAGAGAGAGAGACAAACCAAGAAATAGACTCTTAACTGTAGAGAAAAAACTGATGGTTAGGGGAGGAGGGGAGGTAGGTGGGGGGGTTGGGTGAAACAAGGGAAGGGGATTAAGAGTACACTTATCATGATGAGCTGAGTAACGTATAGAATTGTTGTATCACTATATTTTAGACCTGAAACTAATAGAACACTGTATGTTAACTATACTGGAATTAAAATTAAAAACAATAAAATTTTTTAAAAAGCAAACAAGCATCATCCCAAGGGCCTTAGACTGTCAAAAATAAGAAACATTTGACTTTTACAAGTTCCTTGACAGCTACAGGGACACTTTTTTTAAAAAATAAAGAATTGATTACATTGTCAGTTGGAGTTATATATTTCATTCACTCATGAGTAATTACCAGCTTTTTTACGTTGGAATGGTATTAGTTCTTTAGATTCTCTTGAGAAGCCTCTGTTACTTGGACCAGTGTGGACAATAAGGTTCTGTTACAGAAACACACATCCAAAATTGACTAAGTATTTTAACCTCTTTTATGTAGCAATTTCTAAATTTCCAAGTTTGGAATAATTCTTTATATAGACATATATAATTATAGAATAACTGAATTGATCTGTACCTCAAAAACGTTAAATCCACAGGTTCTCCACCACAAGATACATATCTGAATATCTGTGGAGCTTAAAAAAATACTTTTGCCTTTCCTATTTCTAGAAATTCTGATTTGGGTCTGGGATGGGACCCAGGCACAGGCATTTGGGGAAAAAAAACATGCCTCAGGTGATTTTAATGAGCAGTCAGGACTGAGAAACTCTGATTGAATTCAACGACTTCATCTTACTTCTGAGAAATTGAGGCCCTTTTACTTCAGCCGTCACCGTGGGTTAACAATCCAAATATCCCTGTGAATTGTGAGATGTTTTTAAAAGGGTTCTGTGAATGTGACATCACTTTCTTTATTTAGAACTGATCATAATTTTTATGATTTCCAACAGATGTCTTGGTTTCTTGAATTATCCTTTCACGTCATGGGGCTTCTAAAGGACTTGCTGCCAAAGCAGCCGGAAGGTATGCTGTTGTGTTTTTTTTTTTTTTTTTTGGTTCTCCAGGTAGTAGAGCATATTTTAGCTTTTTTTATTTCTTGCCAGTCCTTTTGCTTCAATTCCTTCATTTATCTTTTTTGTCCACTGAAGTTTGTCTTCTAACACTAGATTATGTGGATGTATCCCTGAAGATTTCACAATTTCAAAAATATTTTTCTTTTGCTTTTATACCTGAGTGATAGTTGAGCTCAGGGGTCAGCAAGCTATGGCCCATGGGCCAAATTCAGCCAGCTGCCTGTTTTTGTAAATAAAGTTTTATTGGGACACTGTCATGCCCATTCATTGGTGTATCATCTATGTCTGCTTTCAAACACAATAGCAGAATTGCAACAGAGTATATGACCCACACAGTGAAGATATTTACTACCTGGTTCTTCACTGAAAAAGCTTTCTGACCCCTGGTTTATCTAGCTCTAAAATGCTTGGACTGCAAGACATTTTTAGGCATTGCTCATCTATCTTTTAGTGTTAAATGTCAGAGGATGTCAGAGGTCAACTCGGTTCCTGCCCACCCTTCCTTTACCCACATTAATGACTTGCCCTTTTTGCCTGAATGCTGAAAGGATTCTTTCTTTATCTTTGAAATCTAGTAGGCTGTATCTTGGCATCAATTGTTTTACATTAATTTTCTTGGAACACTATACATTTGATTCTTTTTGTTTGTTTATCTATCTTGATTATATACATAACTGAACACCTGTAATCCAAGGATACCAGTTATGTACATTTTCATTTGACTTTGGCTTCTGTAGTGCTTTTTTCATATTTATTTATTTTGCTCATTTTTTAAGCCTTGTCTTTTGTATACCTTATAGTATTCTCAGGAATATCTATTCCTTTCTTCCTTGACTCTTGTATTCTGCTTTGAGACTGTTAAAAGTTTTTATTCAATTCTTGGGGTATATGGCAATATGTTTGGTCATAATTTTAACTGTCTGATGGCAACATTTTTTGGGGTGGTGGTGAATGTTCTTCACTGCCATTTGTTTTTTTCTGTTTCTTTTCTCCTTTCTCTTATAATATCTTTACATACTAGTTCCTTATTAAGGAACTTACTTGCTGAAGGAACTTACCTGCTACTTATCTTTGAATGAGATAAGTTCTTTCTGAACTAGCTATTTGCAGGAGATTTATAGAGACAGAACAAGATTATATTTCTTTTATCCCTTTAAAGATTTATTTATTTATTTATTTATTTATTGAGAGAGAGAGAACACATGCACACGAGTGAGGGGAGGTGCAGAAGGATAGAATCTTCAAGCAGATTCCTTGCTGAGCGCAAACGCCTGATGCAGGGCTTGATCTCAAGACCCATGAGATCATGACCTGAGCCAAAACCAAGAGTTGGATCCTTAATGATCTGAGCCACTTAGGCTCCCTTGTATTTCTGAGTTATAAGGAATTCTTTCCACTTCATAATTCATTCTCCAACATTCATTTCTTTCTTCTTCTGTAACAACAGAAACCAGATTCTATTCATTGTCATTGTGCTCAGCTAAAATGTTAAAATTCCCAGCTTTCTTTATAGCCGGTTATGGCTGTGTGACTAACTCTATATGTAACCCAATATGTGAAGCAAAGTGTTGAGTGTGGCTTCTGGGTAAGCTCCTTAAATGTGGGAGGGGAATGAGGCCCTCTTATCCCTTCAGCCTGGAATATGGATTACTGGAGCTCCAGAAGCCATCTTAAACTATGAAGTAACCTTGAAGGTGGAAGCCATGTACAGATGGAAGCAGAGCAGAAAGTTAGGAGCTGGGTTCTCTGATGACACCATGAAACTACCGTACAAATCCTATTTTAAAAATTCTTTTAAATGAGAGAAATAAACATCTATTATGATGTTAAACCTTTGGGGTTTATCGGTTATATAGCTGAGCTTAATCTTAACTGACACAGTAATAAAACCTTTTTAAAAATAATTTTTAAAAAGATTTTATTTATTTATTCAAGAGAGAGCGAGCATGCTGATTGTGGGGGGGGGGGGGGAAGGGGTAGAGGGATAGGGACAGGTAGACTTCACGTTGAGCACAGAGCCCAACTCAGGGCTTGATCTCACAACCCTGAGATCATGACTTGAGTGGAAATCAGGAGTCAGACACTTAACCAACTGAGACACCCAGACACCCCAGTAATAAAACTTCTTATAATGGAGGGTTGAATGAGTGAGTGTGGGTACATGGGTGTGTGAGAGAATTCCTTTCGACTTCGTATTTTCAGGGCTAACGGAAGATGGCTGCTGACAGTTCAAGGTCTTTTCCACCTTGCCTCATCTCACCGACAGATTGCTTCCTGTTAAGAGGTCATGTTTGTGTGGTTCTGCTTTCAACCCCAGCTTCCCCACTTGTCTGGGGTGACAAATGAAGACCAAAGAAGCTTCCATTACAAGACTGCATGTTCCATTACTATTGTTCCAACAAGGAACTGGTGACTTCTCTTCTCAGGGTCTCCCATTTCTTAGGAGCACTGGTGCTCTGCAGGTTTTGCCTGAGCTCTGCGTTTGCAGGTGGGTTCCAGCGTTGTCTTCCCATAGACATCCCTGGTGGTCTCTGCATTGAGTAGCTCGTTCCTCACATACTGTGGTTCAGATATCTACTTGTTTCCTAGTTTTGTCAAAGATGGAGCATTCATTTCTGTTTTCCTTCTGTTTGTTGTTCCAGGGTGACTTTGGAGAAGAGAAAGGGCACAGGTGTTCTTACTCCACCGTGTTAAAACCAGAAGTTCCCTTGCTTTATTTTTAAAACAGTATTTTCATAAATTGGAAAGGGATGTATGTTCACTGTGGACATGTTAGAAAATGCAGAAAAGTGAAACAAATGAAGGGAAAAATTGCTGATAAATTCACCAATCAGTGGTGAGTCCTGTTAACATTTTAGAGAATATTTTTCCAAATGTTCTCTCTTTCAATTTCTCTATAAGTAAATTGATACGTAAATAAATTTTAGCCTGCATGTTATTTTTTAACCCTATTTGTTGAACTTTTTGCAAACAATGATATGGAATATCATTGAATAGTCCACATTACTATTAATGCTCTTTAGCATTCCCATGTATGAATATAACATAAGTTATTAACCAATCCCCTAGTTTGGGACACTATTTTTTTCCTATACATTGGCCATTATAAGTAATGTTACAATGTACTTTTTTTAACTTAAAAGAGAATGGGCTTAGCATGCCCTATTTTTCACATTTCCTTAGCAAAAGCTTTCTACCATGAAATTTCAGCTCAGGTCAGATGGTCATTCATTAGGAATTAGTAGTAGACTATGAGGTTCTTCTTATTATTCAAGGTCAATACAGAGGCAGAATGGTAAATGGGAGCCCGGGAGCTCAGGAATTATTTTCAATGCTGTGGCAGGCTCAGGCGGAAGCTCTGTGTAAGCACAGGCACACAGGGCCACAGACTTTCAAGACTTTTCAGACTTTGAATCCCCTGCCCCACTGGGGATTCCAAACACCTTAAAACCTAAAGGGCCCTTCTAATTCACATGAAGGTCTTTTTAAAAAGACTGTTTTATTTCATTTTATTTTATTTTGAAGATCTTATTTATTTATTTGACAGAGAGAGACACAGCAAGAGAAGGAATACAAGCAGGGCGAGTGGGAGAGGGAGAAGTAGGCTTCCTGCTGAGCAGGGAGCCCGATGCGGGGCTCAATCCCAGGATCCTGGGATCATGACCCAACCCGAAGGCAGACACGTAACGACTGAGCCACCCAGGTGCCCAAGACTGCTTATTTTAAACAAATTTTAAACTTACAAAATAGTTTAAAAAACAGTACCTTTCAGTACTCCTCACTCCACATCCCTTAAGAAAACCATCATTTTATTTTATTTTACTTTATTTTTTAAAACATTTTATTTATTTATTTGACAGAGAGAGAGAGCACAAGCAGGGGAAGTGGGAGAGTGAGAAGCAGGCTCCCCGCTGAGCCAGGATCCCAATGTGGGGCTTGATCCCAGGACCTTGGAATCATGACCTGGGCCAAAGGCAGATGCTTAACCGACTGAGGCACCCAGGTGTCCCAACCATCTTTTTTTTTTTTTAAGATTTTATTTATTTATTTGAGAGAGAGAGACTGCAAGAGCAAGGGGGAGGGGCAGGGAGAGGGGTTGGGGGAGGAGCAGAGGGAAAGGCAGACTCCCTGCTGAGCAGGGAGCCCCATGTGCGTCTTGATCCCAGGACCCTGAGATCAGACCTGAACCAAAGGCATATGCTTAACCGACTGAGCCACCCCCGTGCCCCTTAAGAAAACCATCTTATCTAAGCATAGTATAAGGCTGAAGAACAGGATACTATCACTGGCACAAAATAGGCAACTGAACTATAGAGCTTATTTGAATTTCACCATTTTCCCCACTAATTTTGGTACTAGGATCCTAAGGATGACCCCACATTCTATTTAGCTGTTGTTTCTAGTTATAAGTTTCTCAGTCTTCCCTTGTCCTTTCTTGACGCTTTTGATAAATACTGGTCAGATACTTTGTAGATTTTCACTCAGTTTGGGTTTATCTGATATTTTTTCATGATTAGATTGAGGCTATGCATTTTTGGATAGAATACTACAAAAATGCTCTTGTATCTCTCTCTGAGTGCATCATAGCAAGGGGTTCATGAGGTCGACGTGTCTAACTGCTGGTGATATTATTACCTTGATCACTTGGTTGAGTTGGCGTCTCACAATTTCTTCATTGTAAAGGTATCACTTTTGCGTTTTTAATTGCTAAGTATCTTGGGAGAGATACTTTCAGATTATGCAAATCCTAGTCCTCCTCAAACTTGTGTGCAGTAAGCTGAGCATCCATCAGTGCATCTTGTCTGCAACAGTTACTGTTAGGTTTGTCTAATGATGATTCTCAATTCTTCTCTTTTCTTATAGATTATCAATTGGGATCTGTTGTGAGAAAGAGCTCTTGAATCCCCCCCAACCCCATTTATTTATATGATGATTTATTATAACCACATGGACACATGGATATTTATTTTATTTTCTGGATTAAAATCTAATGACATCAATATTGATTTTTTTGTTCCAGCTTTGGCCTTTAGGATCTCCTTCAGGTTGCCCCCTCTTTTCTTTGAGCTGCTGCCGTCTTACTTCAGCATGTTCTCTCTGCCATCACAGTAGGTTCCAGGATCACCTTGTGTCTACCCTGCCTCTGCTTTGAAATCAACCACTTCTAGGATTTCTCTTCATTGGAGGATGGTGTTTAAAGACCAAGATCTGGGGACCAAGTGTATTCATTATTGCTGAACTATTATTGCTACCAGAAGACAGAGCTGGAAAAACTATATATGTATGTATACATATTTTTACATATGAACCTATATATACACGCATATCTATATACTGATACCTCTGCTTCCACTCCAAAATCACGGGGTTCATTCTAGAATCCCCCCTTTCCTTATTTATAACTTCTTTTCCCAATGGTAAAAAACTCAGCTCTCACAGGGCTCCTGGGTGGCTCAGGTCATGATTGCAGGGTCCTGGGATTGAGCCCCTTGTCGGGCTCCCTGTTCGGCTGCTTCTCCCTCTGCCCCTCCACCTGCTCATTCTCTCTCTCTCTCAAATAAATGAATAAAATCTTTAAAAAATTCTTTATGTATTAGATAAACTATCCTTTTGTCTATGGTGTATGTTATGAATCTTTTTTTTTTTTCCAGTTTGCCAGTTGCCTCTTGACTTTATGGTACTTTCATTGTATAAGATGGGGAAGAAAGAAGAGGAATGGGTGGTGGTCTATTGATAGCAGTTCCCATAGACTGTACTTCTTTTTTGTAAACCTCATCAGACTTCCTATTTTTTGTTGAAGGTTCTCTTTTTAACTAGATTCTACTTGTTCAATGTCTTATTTTCCTGTTATACAATATGTCCCATGGGGGTAAAGACTGTGTTCTTTACCTATTGCTTTATCCCAAACACCTAGAATAGCTCCTGGTACATAGGAGTTACTCAATAAATATTTGTTCAGTGAATAAATACATGAATAAAATGTGACCTAGAATCTTTGTTCCCAGTAAAGTAGTGTGTGAGACATAAGGACATATAATACATGGTCTTTCTCTTCAGTTAACCTGCAGCCTAGGTAGACACTTGGGATCAAGCACGCAAAAGTCTAATACAGAAAAAAAGATTCTACAGCAGGAATTAAATTCAAACCTTTGCCCCCAGATTTGTGACCAGAGCTCAGTGACCAATAAAATTACTCTGATCCTTTATGGTGATTGCAATAAAATATATACTTGCCTACATTTTCTCATATCATCTTCTAGTAGCAAACGAACACAGGACTGAAATTAAGAAGCCCAGGGCATAGTCTCTTAGCTCTCTAGAATTCACTTTCCTCATCTGTGAAATGCAAGTGAGGTCAGGCACTGGAGTGATGGTTGAAAAGGACCTTCCTAAAGGTAATCTTTGTAAAACTTTTAGAAAATCTAAATTGCAGAGTGAATATAGAAGGGGATAGTTTTCCAAGTATCTTCAACCCAAAGAGGCTAGAAAATACTGAGTTAAATGAAGCCAGAAAAATGGACCTGCTCTCATTATCAGATTGAACTATACATGAACTGTAAAAGGAATATTAAATTTTTTTCATACCACACAAAATAAATCCCTGAGAAACCAGTGAACAATGTATTGTCTAAAGGAGAATTTGACATTAATTGATCTGCAAATGTTCAGGAATTTATGATTGATTAGAGTTGAATACAAAGAAGACATAGGAATGTCATGGATTGCTATCAGTCAGGAGAGAATGTTGTACTTGGAGCCATGAGAAATATATATGTGTGGTCAGGGTGCTGAAAGAATAGGAGTGAAATGGGTTGTCAAGAATGTAGGAATGATTAATATGTACATGCAGTGACATGGTTTGGACTATATTGCACAGTTGATTGAGTGGGAAAAGTAGGGGGTATCTAGTACCTATAAGTGTATGAGGATTGTTTTAATATTGTGCATTAATAGTAGCCAAATCCATTAAGAGGTTGTCACCAAAACTCATCAATTTTTCTTACATTATATTTCTTGTATCCATGCTTCTTTTCATTTCCTCTGCTTTTCCTCTAGTTTAGAACCAGCATTTCATGTCTTGGATATTGCAATGGTCTCCCAATTAATCAATATGCCAGTCTTCACCAAATCCAGCTGACCATATCTAACAACCACCAGGTCAGTATTCCGAAAGCATCCTTTTAATTCTCTCAGCCCCTCATTCTCCTACTCCCACAAAATTGCCCAGAATAGTGGGTTTCAAACTGTGTTCTAAGGACCAGACATAGTATGCTCACAAATGTGCTGGGTTTTTTTTTTTTTTTAAAGATTTTATTTATTTGACAGAGAGAGAGAGAGAGAGCACGAGAGGGAACACAAGCAGAGGGAGTGGGACAGGGAGAAGCAGGCTTCCCGCTGAGCAGGGAGCCCGATGCGGGGCTCGATCCCAGGACCCTGGGATCATGACCTGAGCTGAAGGCAGACGCTTAACGACTGAGCCACCCAGGCGCCCCTGTGCTGTTTATTTTTACTCAGCCATTGTCTTTCCAGTGTCTAGCATAATGCCTGGGGCAGAATAAGTATCCAGTAAAAATTTATAAAATGAATTAATGAATTGGGTGACTCATCGGTTGCTGGAAGGTGGAATTTGAGAAGATCAGAAGACTAGATTCTACTTCCTCTCAAATCAGCAGTCCCACTGTTATCTACTTACTATGTTGGTGTTCCCAAGTTAAATTTTATTTAAGAGTCCTGTTGCTTTAAGTGCTTGTTTAAAAATCAACAAAGAGATAAAGATGTCTTATCTTTTCTTGCACCTGACATTCAAAATCACAAATTAATCTTCCAAAGGCAATTGCTCCTACTCCCTGAAATGTAGAAAATATCATCAAGGGTTTTGCTCAGCAATCTTCCCCCAAACCTCATGGCCCTATGGGGGCTGCCATGTTTGTTCTTATATGATCCTATCCCTGAGAAACAGGCTTTGACCCAAGCATAGCCAATTATAATATCTTGACACCCAGGCCAGAGGTGATTTGCTTGGGGCTGGGCACCTGACCCCAGCTGGGCTCTGGGATTTAAAATGTTTATTTTTAGAAACTGAATAATAGCAATCCGTCTATCTCTGTGGCAAAAACAATGAGAAACTCTTCATGTTCAGGTCTCCTAATTTTTTTTTTTTTTTTTTAATTTAAAAGCAACATCTTGGGGCATGTGGGTGGCTCAGTCGGTTAAGTGTCTGCCTTTGGCTCAGGTCATGATCCCAGGGTCTGGGATTGAGCCCCATGTCAGGCTCTCTGCTCAGCGGGGAGCCTGCTTCTCCCTCTTCCTCTGCCCCTGTTTGTGCTCTCTCTCTCTCTCTCTGTCAAATAAATAAAGAAAATCTTTTAAAAAAATAAAAGCAACATCTTTTTTGGGAATTTTCTTTTTCATTTTTCTTGTTTTTTAGTTCCAGTGTAGTTAACATACAGTGTTCTATTAGTTCCAGGTATACAATATAGTGATTCAGCAATTTATACATTACTCAGTGCTCATCATGGTAAGTGTACTCCTCAGTCCCCATCACCTATATCACCCACCCCCTTACCTACCTCCACTCTGATAACCATCAGTTTGTTCACTGTAGTTAAGAGTCTGTTTCTTGGTTTTTCTCTCTTTTTTTTCTTTCCTTATTTGTTTTGTTTTGTTTTTTTTTTTAAAGATTTTCTTTATTTATTTGACAGAGAGAGACACAGTGAGAGAGGGAACACAAGCAGGGGGAGTGGGAGAGGGAGAAGCAGGCTTCCCGCCGAGCAGGGAGCCCGATGCGGGGCTCAATCCCAGGACCCTGGGATCGTGACCTGAGCTGAAGGCAGACACTTAACGACTGAGCCACCCAGGTGCCCCTGTTTTGTTTCTTGATTTGCACATATGTGTGAAATCATATGGTATTTGTCATTCCCTGACTGATTTATTTCACTTAACATTGTACTCTAGCTCCATCCATGTTGTTGCAAATGGTAAGATTTCATTCTTTTTTATGGCTGAATAATATTCCATTTATGTATATTCCACATCTTCTTTATCCATTCATCTATTGATGGACACTTGGGCTGCTTCCATAATTTGGCTATCATAAATAGTGCTGCAATAAACATAGGGGGGTATATAATCTTTTCAAATTAGAGTTCTTGTATTCTTTGGGTGAATACCCAGTAGTGCGACTACTAGATCATAGGGTATTTTTATTTTTAACTTTTGAGGAACCTCTAAACTGTTTCCACAGTGGCTGCACCAGTTTGCATTTCCACCAACAGTGCATGAGGGTTCCTTTTACTCTATCTCCTCACCAACACTTGTTTCTTGTATTTTTTATTTTAGCCATTCTGACAGGTGTGAGGTGCTACCTCATGGTGGTTTTGATTTGCATTTCCCTGATGATGAGTGATGTTGAGCATCTTTTTGTGTTACTACTGGCCATCTGTAGGTCTTCTGCAGGTCTCCCAATATTTGGAGAAAGCCAATCTGGAGTGGAGGAGACAGAAGCAAAGATGCAGACAGAGGGAGAAATGAGAGACAGAGAGAGCATCCTGGTGGCGTTTGAGCCCTTTGCTCTACATGTTTCTTAAGCTGTCAAAGGTTGGGCTCTATGAAATCAGACCCTGGGATGGAGTTCAGGGTATAGGATATTTATTAGGAAACAACAGTCATGGAAAGGCAGGGAGGAAACAGGTTGGGTAGAGGGGGAAACTGAACTGCAACACAGGTCTCATGAAGACTTGGATGACCCCACAGAGAGTTCTGTAGTGTACAGGGCCCATTGGAATTGTCCTGCATGACCTGAGATTACCTGGCCTTTATCCTCCCACAGTGACCAGTCAATGGATATGGAAGAAGTATCCACGGGTGAGGCGACTCTCTACAGCCGAGGCAAACCCTGAAGTAGCTGAGAACTGCTGGCTGTCCACTGACCACATGGTCAGTATCTGGGGCAACACATCCTTCTTTGAAAGGGATGTGGACAGCACTTCTCACGTCCATCACAGAGGCCCACCTTCAGTCTGCCTCCACTGTTTAATGTTCAACACTTTCTTTTAATTATGAGACGCTTCAATCTGCTTTCCACACATTTCTATTTTTGCCAAATCAAGGTCAAGTTAGATTTTTATCATTTGCTGCTAAAAACGTCCAGGCTAATATCCTCCAGCCAGATTGCTCCCCGGAATGCCTTCTCTACTCCTTTGGCTGGAAATAAATGCCTATACTTTTTCTTCTTTACCCACTCATTTATGCAACAAACATTTCTTGAGTATCCAGTATGTGCCAGGCACGAGTCCAAATCCTACTTTTTCTGAAGCTCCAGCGGCTGCCCCACACCTTTAGAAAGCCCTTTGTTACCGACGATCCCTCAGCAAGTTCACCCTCCTCTGAATGCCAATAGCACTCATGGGCTCTACCATTCACTCAGCGCTACTTTGCCTTTCCTTGGATTTCTGGCCACTGGTGGAACAGTTTTTGTGACACTGTTCTGTGAAATACATGGGCCTCATTGAAGAATGGGGTCAGAAAATTCCTGTGGGACTTGTCCCAGTGTTTTTTTTAAAGATTTATTTATTTATTTGAGGGGGAGGAGGGGCAGTGGGAGAGGGAGAGAATCTCAAGCAGACTCCCCGCTGAGTGTGGAGCCCTATGCAGGGCTCAGTCTCCCAACCCTGAGAGCACAACCTGAGCTGAAACCAGAGTCAGATACTTAACCAACTGAGCCACCTAGGTGCCCCACTAATGAGGTTTTTTGTTTGTTTGTTTGTTTGTTTGTCTATTTATTTTTATTTTTTTGTACTAAGCCTTTGGAATCCAGTGGCTTTTACTTTTATTGTGGTAAAGTATATGTGACTTAAAATTTACCATTTTAACCATTTTTAAGTATACGGTTCAGTGGCCTTCAAGGCAGTGCCCAGCACAAGCTTGGCACAAAGGAGGTGTGTGACACGTAGTGTGGGCACGGGTCACACTGGAGGGGAGGCAACTATGGAGGGGGCAGGCAGGGGGGTGCCTGCTCCTTGGCTGGGGTGATGCAGGACACAAAACCAGGGTCAGCCTTTGGTGATCATGGCTATGTGTTTCACGGTCCAGCATTCACTCTGCTTCCTTCGTCAGCTTTCATGATGGTCTTAGTAATCGCCTTGTCAACATACGTTACCCTCAAAACACTGGACTGGGCGCCTCTGGGGGAGGTGCATGGGCTCCTCTCCCTGACTTCCTATCCCAGCCTCACTGCTTGGTGGGGACAATCACTGTGAGATCAGCCTTAACTAAGGTGTAAGGCTGCTTTAATGCTCAGATGTTTCCTGATATTCAAATTCATTGAGAAACACTTCTAAACTTTTAAAAATAGAGATACAATTCAGTGATTTTAGGGAAAAACCTTTAAAGACCAACCTAAAAAGAGAAGCTTTGCAAGGAACCTCATAGAGAGCTCGGTCGTCTCAAGAAACAAAGTTATATGGGGTCCGTGGCTCCCAGCAGGCTTGTGTAAAAAGGTTGCCTGAGAGGAGAGAGGCTAGGCTAGAGTGGCCCATCAGTGTAGATCCCCTTAGAATACCTTAAAATCTGGAGGATTGGAAGTAGAGACAGAAGCATCTAATCCAACTAGGAGAGGCCCATCCCTGACAAGTGGGCATCGAGCCCATGCAGGAGCCGTGCAGGGATGGGAGCTTGCCACCCATCCATACCTCCCTCACCCGCACAGCGCCCTCTGTGTTTAGACAGCCTTGTGAGAAGGATTTTCATTTTACTGAGACCAAAACATCATTCTCTAGAATTATCACCTTGGTTCATGATTTGCCTTAACATACATATGTCTCATCCACAATATATACACTCACTTGGCCAATATACATATGTCTAATCCTCAATATATACACTCAGGTGGTCCTCACTTGGGCAGTAGACCCTGAGGGAGCTCAAAACTGCACTAGGTGATTTTCATAACACAAGAGGGGTTGATGCTGTTCAAGGACGCATGTCTAAATGAGACTCTGGGGAGGTAAGGTGGAGGAGCTGGGGATGGCAGTGGCTCTGGCAGGGGGCACTGGGTGGCAGGTAAACAGTGGGAGGGACTTGAAAGATACCTGAAGACTGGGAGAAAAGAGTCCAGTTGGCCATCCTGCTTTCCCTGGATCTCTCCCACGCTGGAGCCTTGGGCACCACAAGACACTGGGCCCTGGGCTAGAAGTGAGGAAACATGAATCTGGTCCCAGCCTATCTTTACTGGTTCTGTTATCTTGGGAAGATCAATTCAGCTCTTTGTACCTCAGTTCTGTCGTCTGGAAAATTGGGTTAATAATAACTAGGCCTTTCTATTTTGTAGGATTATGTTAAAGATCAAATGGGATGATGCACAGGAAGTCTTGTAAGATCAAAGCTCCTTAAAGCACATATATTGGGTAACATAACCTGTCTCTGCTTCTGTTTTACTTCTTGCCTTCAGTTTTCTTTGTGTTATGGAAACACTTATTTATAACCTTTTGTATAATGTTAAATTATATATACTTTTCAAGATACCTCATACGTTTTTTGAAATATGATGAGGAATAAATGTAAACATATATAAAATAAATATTTAATGGATTGTCTTGGGGAAAATATACTAGGAAAATTACATATGGATTATATTATACAAGGATATCATTTAAAATTAAAACAAATTTTTCCCTGTAATATTGAGAGTCTGTTTTTTGAACCTAGAGATTAAATATTTTTAGGGGCTTAGCAGGCAAATGGAAACACAATTATGTTGCATCAAACCAAAAAGGAGGATATGTCTTCCTGTGTCTGATTTTATAAAGCAGTGAAGACTAAGCCACCTAGTTGTCATTCTAATCAGGATTCTGCTGCAGCCTGTGAATCATGATTCATGTGCGGGCTCTGAACCCAACAGTTGGTAAGCTGAGCTTCAACAAGAACTTATTAAGGAGAACCACCCCCTCCCCCAACCTCTACCCACATAAGGATGTGTACCTTGCACTTAGCTCTGGCCCTTTTTATGCACATTGTGATATATATCATTTCACCCAACACTGCTGGATGAAAGTAGTCCTCCTTCAATTTACAGACTCACTTTACAGGAGATGTTAGAGCAAGGCCAGGGTGTGATTTAAGGGGCCACTACCAAACACATCCACCCAGATGCATCATTCTCATTGCTGTGCCACAGTTCCTAGAATTGCACCGGAGATCCGAACCTTTGTGTTCACTAGTATTGTATCTCCAAAAACTTTGAGAGAAGTGCATCTATTATGCACTGTTTGCAGTATATTGTAATGCCTATTTGCATGTGGTGTTTGACCCACCCTTTTCCAGGGCCCTCCATGAACTTTGCCCGCTTACCTCTCCCACCTCTTCCTGCCACAGCTCATTCTGCTCCAGCCATCCAGGCCGTTCTGTATTTTGGACAAACAAAGCTCATCTAACCTCAGGATATTTGCATTTGTGATTACTTCTGCTTAGGACATTCTTTGCATGGCTGGCTCCTTCCATCAGGTCTCAGCCAAAATGCCACCTTCTTAGAGAGGCATTTCCTTACTGCCACTCTCAGTGGTGGCTTTTCTCCATACCACTCCTGTTTCAATGCCTCCATAGGGCTTACCAATGACTGTAACTCATGGAGATGACTGAGTGATGACAGGGAGAGGTCAATGTTGAAAGAAGAATGTGCCACTTTCATTTCCGGAAAGAAGGGGGCATTCAGCACCATGTATGGCCACAGGGCAAAGATCTGGTTTGGGTTGGGAGGCAGAAGCAGGAGTGAGGGTAGAGCCCAGGCCAGGGTCTTTGTCAGGAAAGGCAAGGCAGGGCAGAGAAAACCGATTATGATCCGCTACTTTGAATAGTTCAGGCGGGCTTTGGATTATAGGGGTGGTCTCTACTTGCCTGGTACTCGGCCCTGGATGACATCGGGCAGAGGAAGTATGGACTTGGTGTGTGAGAATTAGGTAAGGGGTAGTTGGAGGGAGGAGACTCAGAATCTGTTGGTTTGCACAGGAAAGGTATGGTCCAGGTTGAGCTCTTTGCCATCTCTAAGAACTGGTTAGCCCTGGGTAGGTCAGCTCTCCCCTGCCAGCAAAATTTCTAATACGTTAAAACATCATGTGATAAGGCACAAACTTCCAGTTATAAAATAAATGTCATGGGGACGTACAGCATGGCGGCTAGTTAATAACATTGTATTGCATATTTGAAAGTTGCTAAGAGAGTAGAGCTTAAAAGTACTCATTGCAAGAAAAAAAATTTTGTAAGTATGTATGGCAGCAGATGTTAACTAGATTTATTATGGTGATTATTTTGCAATATATAAAATATCAAATCATTACATTGTACACCTGAAACAAATATGATAATATGTGTCAATTATATCTCAATAAAAAATTAATCTAAAAAAATCATAAGATACAGAAAATAAAAAACATGATTAATGCACACTACCTGAAATAATCTCACTTATTTATGTACTTCTTTTGTCTACTCCAATAGAAGGTAAGCCCCAGAAAGGTAGGGAACTTGTCCTTATTGTCCTTTACTAAGTCACCAATACTTAGGACAATGCCTGGCATATAGTAGGTGTTCAGTAAATATTTGTTGCCTAGATGAACACATATGAGCTTGTAGAGTCAGGAAGCGGACTCATTTGTATGTCCTGATCCCACCCCATCCCTATACTTCCCCCAGGACAGTGCAGAATATGTAGCACCTGTTATAAATAAAAAGCGTTGTTGAATTAAATCAAACTGAGAATGGTAATACACCATTTTGATTTGTGTCGTTTCAAATAGTTTTGGCAAATTTATTTATTTGTTACAGATAAGGTGGATGGACGGGCCCCCCAAAACCATAAGCTTTGGTGGGAAGAAACAAGATGAAATAGATTCAAGACATATACCCTTTTTAGTGAGCTATTAGCAATAGCTTCTTCAAATATCAAGGACAACATATCACAGGTTATAATGACATGCCTTCATCTCTGCATTTAAGAGGCCCTTAGATTAAACTTTGAAAAATACGAATGTAATACACCAGGATGTTAAAAGCATTTAGGTCTGGACAGCAGGATTATGAGTATCTTTGGAGTTTCCTGCATTTTCTATATTTTCTACAATAAGCATGCATGACTTTTTAAAAAAGAAACAAATCATTCACAAAGACATTAATATTTTGGTTACATTTTATTCTAGCTTCCACACTAGAATATGCCAACAAGATTAATAGAACTAACAAAGGAAACTAAAATCTGCTGTGTTTTTTTCTAGATCCTTCTTTATTTATTTATGTCTCAGAATAAATGTGAATTCCTAAATTATCCCTCATGAAATCTATTCAGAGTTTCGATTAACTCCAGCTAATGAGAGCATAGCACGTTACCATGTCATGCAAGAACAGAAAATAGCCTGGTAAGTTCTCCATGTCCCTTTATCGATGTCAGCCCTGCCAACGTTCCTTACTGACGTCCCTGAAACTGACATTACCCTTTCATTGATGTCACTGAATCAGGAAGCTGAAAAGCTGTTGCAAAGTGACTGTTTCTATTGCAAAGGTTTAAAACTTTAGAGATTGAAAGGTTAAAGTTAAAAATATGTATTTTAATTTGAACAACAGATGGCCTTGGAGTGACTACAAGGCTGAATTAACTCTCGAGGCTCTATGGCTGTTTGTGGAAGAGAAAAAAAAAAAAAAAAAAAAGACAACCAAAACCCTTAAAAAGCCCACACTGGAACACACAGCTAAAGTGCTGGTGACATCAGCAGAATCTCTCTGTTGAATTAGAGTCCCGAATTTGGCTTCAGAGCCATCTGTTAGCTTCCAGACAGAATAATCTTCTATGAAATTATACTGCATAGTTTCACTAATGAACCTTTCCAATTGTCAGAGCCTCAGCCTCACAGCTGTCTCACCTTCTGAAGCCGCTGTGGCTCCCTGAGCCCCTGAAATACACAAGGGATCCTACTTGCTCAAGTCCACTGCGGAGCTGTCTTTTGGAAAGATGTGTCCTGTCCTAGACAGAGGTCTATGGACACAGACTTTGAGACAGGGACTTGCACGGAGAAGGTTTATTAAGACATACTCTTGTGAGGAAATGAGGAAGGCAGGATGGGGCAGAGCGGGGTAGCTGACCTATAAGATGGTCCAGCTGAGACCTCAGCCGTCCTATCAGATATTCTATTGTTGGGACGTCCCAAGAGAGTCGTCCCAAATTGAGTCAAGGAAGCCAGACATTGTCCTCACATAAGCTGTCATGGGACACAGGCTGCTCCCTGAACACAAGCATGCCTTGGATGACATAGTTCCCTGTGGCTGAGACAATTTCCAGTGATAAACGTAGCCAATAATTCCAATAGCTGAGGGATGAGCATGTCAACCCTGATGAGGGGATCTGAATGAAACACTCCAGTCTCTATTCCACCCCCGCCCATCCCGATTCTTCAGTGACTGTGGCATCCACCTCCCTGGAGCTCCTTGTTACTCAACTCCTGCCTTCCCTTTCAGCCTCGACCCAACTTCTTTTCAGCACCATGGGATCCTAGAGACAAACCTCAGTTACCTGGAATATTGAGCACATTTTTTTTTTTTAGAGTAAGCTGTATGTCTATTGTTGGGCTTGAACTCATGACCCCGAGATCAAGAGTGGCATGCTCTACAGACTGAGCCAGCCAGGTGCCCCAGTTACCTAGAGTATTTAGATATTCATTCAATCAATTATATTTTTAGCACTACCAACCCTTTGCTGAAGATATGTCCCCTCTCTCATGGAATTAAGGGAAGAAGAAATGCCTTGTGTGGAGGCCTATGGTCAAGAGAGAGCATTGATGAGCTAAGAGAACTGAAAATGGGTCAGAACACAGAGGGAAAATGGTGGGAGAAAAGTAGGAGATTGTGAAGTGTGCTGTCTCCCATACTACAGAGTTTGGGATTTGTCTTGATATCATTCCATCATTCTTTCATTGCTTTGGCAAAACACTTTTGTGTCATCCTTGACTCATCTCTTTTGCTCAGACCACGCATCCAGTCTGTCATCAAACCCTGTCAGTTCCAAAATAAGACAATTTATTTGTTTGTTTGTTTTCCAACCCCTTCTTACCATTCCCATCACCCCTACACTGGTCCAAGTCTCATCGTCCCCTGCCTGGGTTATTGAAATAGCTTCCTGATTGGTCTCTCTGCTTTTGGCCCTGCCCCCCTTGGTAGTCCATTCTCAGGAAGGAGCCAGAGTGATCTTATAAATATATCAATTCCAATGATCTAATGCAGAGGAAAAGCCAAAGTTCTTAGTATGACCTGTAGACCCAACCTGCATGAATTATCTCCTCCCTCACCCCCGCATAACTACTCTAACTGCTCTGTCTCTCCCCACTGCTGCAATACCACTCTGTGCCCCCCTCTCTCCCTCTGCTCCACTGGTCTCACTGGTCTGCAATAAATCAGCTATGTTCCCATTTGGGGACGTTTCCTCTTCCTTCATCCTAAGATGGTGCTCCCTCACTTCTTTTATGTCTTTACTCAAAAGTCACTGTCTAGTAAGGCTTTTCCTGGTCACCCTATCTAAAGTTTTAGCCTTCAACCCCAATATTTCCTAGCTTCTTTCCCTGTTTCATTTTTCTCCTTAGCACTCTCTACTCTGCCATATATATGTATACACACACACACATATATATATACATATTTAGCTTATTCATTGCCTGAGGCTCCACAAGAGTGTGAGCTTCATAAAAGCAGAAATTTTTGCATATTTTGTTCTGTTGTATTCCTAGCACCAAGACCAGTGTCTGCCAGCTGATAAGTGTCTTGATAATTACTGAATAAATGGATAGAGAGACTAGAAGACTTTTCTGGATGGCTGAATTGCCAGATAGCAGGCCTATCTTACTAAAGAGTAAATCTTTTTATTTTAAAATTTGAACATGGTTAATGGATAGCTTTCTAAAATGTACTACACTATTATCTGCACTTTTGAACAAACATAATTAGTTCTGTGTGCTAAAGTAGGGACACTTTTAGAAGCTCTTGGGGTATTTGCCCCAGTGCTAAACAACCTCTGTGTATTGTATCTTGGGTCTGTATTTTACAGTCTTCCTCCCATTTCTTCACTTACTAGTAGGCTTTCAGCTGTCAGTGTACTTAAGACTTCTCCAACGTATCAAATGGGACAAGAGCCAAAGACATTGGCCCAGCATATTACAATAAGTGGAGAGTCAAAAGATTGCCTGGTCAACTAAAAAGCAAAGAGAAGTGGGAGTTACAAGATCTAGATTCTAGCACAGCCAATAATAAGCTGAGTGATGTGGGGAAGGAAGAGAACTGATACTTACGGAGCTGTTATTTTATCTGCTTCACGCAATAACCTGGTGATGTTTGTATCATTTCCATCTTACAGATAAGAAAAGCAGATTATGGGAAATTAATCTGTTCAAGATCAGATGGCTTGCCAATAATAGACCCAGGATTGATTCCAGGTCCCCTGATTCCAAATACTATGCTCTCTTTACCATATTGAGGTAAATCACTACTTATTTCTTCAAGAGAGACGTCAAATGCGTTAAATCTGAGTGACTGTAGTCAAAAAGAGTCTCATATGCCATGGGCTGATTGCCTGCAAGAAAAGCGGTTAAGAGAAAAGGTGCATGTCAAGCAGACTCACATTAATTTCTGGCTCCAAGTCATTTAAACTTTCTGAGCCTCAGTCTCCTCATTTGTAAAATAGAGACAATAATAATAATAATACCCAGGTCAGAGGGTTATTGTGAGCTCTTCTAGAATAGTGTATAATAAATGTATAATAGTGTATAATAAAATGTAAAGCATTTACCTTAGTACTTGGCATATAATAAACACTAAAAAGGATTGCATTATTATTATTATTATATTACCAAAGTAACTGAGTCCTTCTCCTCAATACCAGGCACCATCCAGGGAGCCTTTGGGCCATTTGTACCCGTGACTTCAAAGGCTTAAGGGAGGAGAATAGAACACAAGTCAGCTGTGCAGAACCATAGTTAACAGAAAGGTGATGTCATCCTGGCATGGCTATAAACATGTAGAGAGAAGCTAGCCACGCTCCCCAACAGGGATGAAGCCCTAGAGTCCCACTGGCCTGGGCATCTCATTGCTTTTACTGGAAACTTCTCAGCCTGGGCTGCCATCAGAGTGGGTCTGAGCAGTCTCTGTTTTAGGCAGAACATTATGTGGATTGGATTCCATGGCTGTAAACTGATCAGTGCATATTCATATACTGTCAAGCATCTGAGTTCAAGCAATTGGACTATTTTAATAAGATTAGCAACCTGTCCCCTTCCTACAGTTTTTCTCTCTGCATGATTCCATGCAGAATCCTTCAGAGAAAAGTGTCTTAGAGAACTAGTAGGATTTCAGGATGCCCTGAATCTTCCTTCCTGAGGCAGACATAGTTAAAAAAGACTTCCATGTCTGGGGCCCAGAACCACCTATGCACCCAAAAATGTGCCAGGAAAAACCCAAAACCAAAGGAGTGGTAATGTGGACAGGAAGCTCAATAGGATGAGTCTGTATTTTTGAATGGTCAATCTCGCAATGGTTGTGCATGTGACTCACCCATGGGTTGAGAACCAAGCTTTGCCTCCAAAGGCTAGAGTGTAACAGATGGCTGTAATTCCCACAATGTAAGGCAGAGTTTCATCATTATATAATTGTTAAGGGGTTGGTATAAAGCTTGTGGAATCACACAGACCTGCCTTCCAAATCCCACTTCCTTCACTTACTAATTTCAAGAAATTGATCAAGTGATTTAACATCTCACACCTTATTAGTTTCCTCCTCTTTAAAATGGGTTGGTAATACCTACTTGTGGCAAATGGACCTAAGCCTATTGCTTACTCAGAAATATCAGATCCTCCAGGGATTATTATTATTAGGCCCTTTTTGGTAGAGAGTAAGTAGCTTGTAATAGTTACCTCGTGGGTAGATAGGTAGATGAGGGCTGTAGGTTTCCTTCTCCAGAATCTATCAGGTGCTACTTTGCAGTGAAAGCAAATCTCAGGCCAAATTCTCAAATTCTGCCACAGATAAGGAAGCACCAGTCATACAAACCATTTTGTAAGTGTGACAGAATCTCAGCTCTCTGCGATTCTGTTCAGGTGACTCTGACAATTTTTAAGGGTAGAATTCTGCCTAAATTTCTGATAGGAGCCAGGTAACACCATCTTCTCTTTTAGAACCCTAAACCTAGGGATGCATTTTTGAAGCAACTGGGCTATTGAGTGACAAGATTTTTTTTTTTTTTTCTTAAGTAGGCTTCATGCCCGGTGTGGAGCCTAACACGGGCTTGAACTCATGACCGTGAGATCAAGACCTGAGCTGAGATCAAGAGTTGGACGCTTAACCGACAGCCACCCACATGCCCCAAGTGACTAGATTTTTATATTGTTTTAGCAATGGAGAGAGAGAGTGCCTGTATACTACTACTAGTCAATCCAGCATCTGAAACACTCCTCATGTCACTAACAAAAATGATTTCTAATATCCATTATGCTAATTCTAAATAATAAACTTTTGGTGTTGACCAGAGATCATGATGGTTAAAGGACTAAAGTAGTTTTGTAGTAACCTCATCTGGAATGTGGGATTCTAATAAGGTCTTTCAAAGGCTAACTAGACATCCTTAGAGTGTGTTTTTCTGATTAGAGTCCTTTGAATACTAATTAATCTTACTAAAGTGGTTTTAAACAGGGTAATTACCTAGGATAATTAACTACCCTAAGGTGTAGATTGAAACATGCACACACATTGCTGTCTGTGCTGATATGTTTCAAAGTTAAAGATGACACAGAATATCTCATAGAATCAAATGATGCATGTTAGGGACTTAGTGTCTACCACGTGCTAAATGGTAGCTATTAATGTTATATAAATTTGTGTTTCTAATAATAAAATTAACAGAGCTTGGGCCAGTTAAGTGCATCCATCTTGGTGGTTGGCTCAGAATGGTGGCCCAAAGGCCAGTGGTAAGTGGCAGCCTGTCCTGAATTGTGGGGTGAATGATACCTCCTTGGCAGCCATCAGAAATACATTGATGGTAGGGAGACTTATGCAAGGGATTGGAATTTTTGGGGCGAACAGGTAAGGGTGGAATGTAGAGAGCTTTAGATATTAATGTTAATGTGATGCTAATAGGTAACACCAGACAGTAAACTCCATAAGGACAGGAAATTCTTTCATTTTCTCCCCTGATACATCTCGATGCTTAGAACAGTGCCTGGTATATTATATTTGCTCAATAGATAGCAGTTGAGTGAATGAATAAATTAATTTTTAAAATCCAGTCTAGTTCTCTTGAGGATGTTCAGGACTTAGTGCTGTGCTAAGCATAGAGTAGAAGTTCAATGAATGTTTACTAATTAAAATGAATGAATAAATGAATGAATAAGCAGTTGAATGAACACATGGAAGAATTCCCTAAAGAATACTGGCAAACTAGAATAGAACAAAGCTTCTTGAAATCCAGATATGCTTCACTTATAGCAACTCCAATGACAATATTTTAAATAAGATGGTATGAATATAGTGGCATTATAACCAAATGAATATCCCTATGTGAAGAGTACAGGTGGATAGATCCATATTGACCCGAAGAAAGGGCTTTTAGGTCGTTATGGGAAGTCTCCCTTCCAAGCTCATCATAATTTTTGTTTAGGAGTTGTCGTTTCCTTTCTTTGTGGTATTTTTTGATAAACAGTTCTTAATTTTAATGACCAAATTTATCAATCTTTCCTTTTTTGGTTTGCACATTTTATATCTTTATTTTTAAAAGATTTTGCTTATTTATTTGACAGAGAGAGACACAGCGAGAGAGGGAACGCAAGCAGGGGGAGTGGGAGAGGGAGAAGCAGGCTTCCTGCTGAGCAGGGAGTCTGATGCGGGCTCGATCCCAGGACCCTGGGATCATGACCTGAGCCAAAGGCAGACGCTTAACGACTGAGCCATCCAGGTGTCCCTGCATATTTTATATCTTGTTTAAGAACTCCTCCCTTATTTCAAGTTGAAAAATATATTCCATATTTTTTACTAAAGGTTTTTAAATTTTGTCCTTCTCAATGTCATCAATCCATTGGGAACTGATATTTTGTGTATGGTGTGTAGTAGGTATACAATCTCATTAGTATTTTCCCAATCATTACTTAGACGAAATGTTATTAAGTAGTCCAATAACTACATTTTTATCATTTTGAACTACATTTTTTGACTAAAGTTATTTTTTTTCAGGGGTGTCCACACATAATGTTAATCCATCCCCACAAATAGTGTGAGTGGGAGCCTGTGGTTAGGAATTTGGGGTGAGGTGTCCTTCCCTCCCACATTCCCTCTTTCCCAACTCCATTTAGAGTCAAGTCTGAGATAGGCCAACACTTTCTTCTTGTTGAAAGTTTATTTATCATCTAATGAGGACATCAATCTTTGAATGTGGGGTTCCTTCTTTAGAATTTTTGCTTTACTTTCTCATTCTACTTTGGCCACTTCCAACTTTATATCTCATGTCTGGCCCAATAAAACCAAGGCTTTGGGCTTCCTGGGATAAGCAATTTTTGTACTAGGTTATTTCTTTTTACTGTTGATTCTGGCCTCAAGGATTTTGAAAATTCCCTTTAACTCCCTGACAGTTCATCCATGCATTAAAATATATTTTAACAATTTAATTCAAACTTTTAGGTGTTCTGTACCGTGAAAAAGTCTCCAAGGACTAGTCTCTCATGGTGCTGAAATAGAAGTCTATGGTTTTTTGTGTTTAAATCTTTGATCCATGTGGAATTAATTTTTAAATATTAAAGAGTGTGGTAGGGATCCTACTTCATTTTTTCTGAAGTCATCCAGTTAATCCAATTATTTACTGAATAAGTCACAAGATGGCAGTTTTAGAATGCAAATACTCAACATGTTATAGGGAAAAGAACACTGATACAAATATGAATAAGACGTAGTCTCTGCTTTGAAAGATCTTACAGCCAAATGAAAAATAACTCCTACTATTACCATTTGCCAGTCTCCAATGGGTAAGAGCAACTTCTTGTATCATTAGGGTCATTTTTGCTGGAGATACTGCCATCCCATTTTAGTTCCAAATATTTACAGACAGACATACACCGCTGAGAGTATAATGGAGGATATATTAATTTTTTTCATGTGTACTGTTGTGTTACTGTACCTAGTAGATGAGTTCCAGAAAAGTTGTATTATGTTTAAATCATGCTTTAAATTTCCCTGGTAAGTTTCCTATTTAAAGGGATTTTACTTTGAATTATTTTCGGAAATCATTCTGAAGAGTAAACAATGACTCCCCAATTTTTCCATGCAAATACGAGTTTTCACTTACTCGGGTTTTTAATGCAAGCTGTATTTGCATAATTCAGGTTTTTTTCTAAAAGAGGGAGAAAGATATAAGGAGATGAGAATTTTAAAAGCAAATCAATGTGTATTTTTAAGAATGCAGTTGTTGGAATACAGACTTAAAGACATTTCTTAAGGATCATTTACATGAATTCGATTTGCTTGCTTCCACACGCGAGGCAACATTTTGGGTGATTTTTTTTTTTTCTCAAAAGCTAATTTTTAAGCTTTGTAGGGTGGGTGCCAAATGGTATTTTAAAAGACGCGCATTTAAAAAAAGAAGAACGTGCAGTTTTGCGTGGAGTGCAGATGGAGCTTGTGTCAATTGAAGGCGTTTTGCCTAAGGACACAGAGAAAAGCACTTTTTCATAAAGACCATAAACTCCACTCTTTCGTTTCTGTTCATCCTAATTTGTAGAAGGTGGGAAGAAATCAAATAAAAGGTTTAAGGGTTCAGTTGTTTCAACAATCTCATTGTTCAAATTTTATATCGAGCACGCTGTAAATATTATTTGACCTTCAAATCAGTAATGAAGGAATATGATAATTTCAGTTATTTCTTATTACTTCTCTTATTGATTCATTTCTATCTTGTACAGATATGGCCTAAGTTCTATTTTGTATTTACATCTAATATGTATCTCCTCACCTTGGCCCCTGCAGCACACAGTATATTAAAAATGATGATAGTAACTCTTATTACCAAGCGTTACCTTGTGCCAGGCATTGTACTAAGGACTGTGGAGGCAGCATTCCATTCAAACTGCAAAACACAGGGCGCCTGGGTGGCTCAGTCGTTAAGCGTCTGCCTTCGGCTCTGGTCATGATCCCAGGGTCCTGGGATCGAGCCCCGCATCGGGCTCCCTGCTCCACGGGAAGCCTGCTTCTCCCTCTCCCCCTCCCCCTGCTTGTGTTCCCTCTCTTGACGTCTCTCTCTGTCAAATAAATAAAATCTTAAAAAAAAACAACTGCAAAACAGAAATGAGGTACCAGAGAGTGTTGGAGAGGCAAGGGGCAGAGGCAGGATCTGAGCATGCACTTTAGCATTAAATATTTTGTCTTTACCATCAGAGGATATGTTTTGTAAAAACACGTATGTGAAACTGCTAGTAAGATGATGACGTAAATCTTCATTCTCTGACATGGAAACATGCCTGTTACATATTGTCATGTGCAACCCTCAGGTTGTAATACAGTGCATGCAATAGGATCCCATTTTTGTGAAGATAAATTTGTGTATGTGCAAAATGACTGGAAATGTTAATAGCAGTGATTTTTAAAAATTCTTCTTTAAATTTTTGAATTTCACTTATTAGTCACGGTTCTTTGTTGCAACCAACAATTCTGGAAAAAAAATAAGCAGCAGTACATGGCTCTAAGTGGGATCTTTGGTTTTTATGCCGCATGCTACTGTATCATTTATATATATATATATTTTATTTATTCATTTGAGACACAGAGATACAGAGAGAGAGAGCATGAGCAGGGAGAGAGGCAGAGGGAGAAGGAGAAGCAGGCTCCCCGCCGAGCCAGGAGCCCGATGCGGGGCTTGATCCCAGGACCCCGGGATCATGACCTGAGTCGAAGGCAGACGCTCAACCATCTGAGCCACCCAGGCGCCCCAACTACTGTATCATTTATAGATTCTAATCTATCCTTTTGATTATAAAGCCAATTCTCATCAGATAGCTGAGATAAAATTAATCCCTCCTGGTGATTTCTCATCAGTTTTCTATTTCTAAAAATGAGCTCATTTTTGTTTCTCTTATCATTTAGCCTCAATGTGGTGGTGTCGAGTTACAGAAATCCCTGCACAAACTAGCGCATACAAAAAAAGGGGGTGGGGGGTTATTGGCTCCTGTAACTGGACTGTGGAGGTTCTCAGTGTCATCAGGTACTGACCCACTTCTCTGGGATTCATTTACCTCTGCTCTCCCGCCTGTGACGGGCTCATTCTCATCCTGGTTCCCTATCTTTGTATAAAGAGGCTCCATATCCTTTCCTTACTCTATTCAGGGGAAGGAAGACCATCACCTCTGATAGCTCTTAGAGAACTATGAAGAAGCTTCTTTCCCAGAGAAGTCCCAGCAAATATCTCCTTGTCTCTTATTGGCCCAAATAGGGTCACCTGTGTGACCTGAGCCAATTACTCAAATCAGGAGCTGGCCATTTCCTGAAGCTGAGGTGGAGGCAGTTCTCCAGAGGAAAATTTAGATGCTGTTGAAGAGAGAAGAGGGAAATGGGGGCTGGAAAACCCACCAAGAGCTCATCCTCCCATTCTCATTGGCTTTCAGATTTTGGCTCTTCATAGCCACATCCCCTCAACCACCCCCTCCCCCAACACACACACTCTTAAGCCTTCCTAACTTCATTGCTCCAACGGCTTTATTCCATTTCCTAAATAATTTTTCTCACTTTTTTATCCTCACATCAAGACTCTAACATAACTTGCCTGTGGCCACAACATCTAATTCAAACTCTAATATCCATCTAAATTTTTCTCTCCCCGACCATTCACTACCACTTGATCGATCATCCTAAAAAAAGTTCTCGTTTCGCTCCTTCCCTCTTGAAAATCTTCAATAGTTCTCTGCTGCATAACAGATAAAGTTCATTCACCTTATCTTGCCATTTAAAAATTTCAACAATCTGGCCTCATCTACAATTTAATTTTTTCTCTTGCCCTTCCCCTTAATTATTTCCAGAAAACACTGTACTCTTTCATACCTCCACAAATTTGAAAACACTGTTTCCTTCCATCTGGAAATCCTTTTCATAGGTCTGGGTAACTAAGTAACATTCCAAATGATGTGCTTCTGCATAATTATGCCTTTTGCTATGTATTATAACTGTTCATTAAAATACAAACAATAGCAGTATTTATATAAATGCACATTTCATTGATTAGTTTATTTACTGATCATGGTGTATAAGGTCCTGCATGAGCCTTATAAGACCCAGCCTGGAGTTACACCGCCCTATTTCTTGCTTGCTGCATGCACCCTGCCACACAACAGATGCTCAATGCTGTTTCCAGTTTTAACGCACATATTCTCCTCCCAAAACATTCTTTCCCTACCTCTTGAACTCGATAAATCCTACTCATCCTTTAGGTGTCTCCTTGAATATCATGTTTTTAGGAAAATCTTCTCTGACTCCCAAAAGTAGATTTGGTCCTCCTGTTATGTGCTTTTATAGGACCCTTTACTCTTCCTTTATGATACCTATTTCAGTTATAATTAATTATTAACTTGGTTATCTCTTTAGTGCTGTTTCTCCTAAAATACTCTAAGCACCTAGACAGTGACTGGTACTAGTGGATGCTCCATGCTTTGTTGAATGAATACTTTTCCCCAACAGTGATGCGTTTTTTTCACTAGTCTTCACTGGCTAGCAGACACTGCTTGATCTAATACTGGTTTTAGCTCTGTTTTCTTTTTAATTTTTTAAAAAGTTTTTATTTATTTATTTGAAAGAGTAAGAAAGAGTGAGCACGAGACAGGGGGTCAGAGGGAGAAGCACACTCCCTGCTGAGTGGGGAGCCTGATGCAGGTCTCGATCCTGGGACTCCGGGATCATGACCTGAGGCGAAAGCAGACACTTACCCGGCTGAGCCACCCAGATGCCCACAGTTTTAAGCTTTGGATCAAGCAGTGCATCCAAATCATTTCATTAGATTTAGAAGCCTTCCAGGAAATAGACATAAACTACCAACTCTAGAGCTCTGAAAGTAACTTTATTTTCAGATCTTCTGGGTCCCTTTCCTTGTCCTTGGTCATCTTACTAACAAATGAGTCATTCTGTCACATCACATATAAGAAGAAACTCTCATTTGCTACTGGTGTCCTGTTCTATGTCTTTTTGTTCTCAAGGACAACACATAAGATAAAAGATTGTATTACATAAGCCCATCTCCCTTATGTCAGGGTTTTTCCAATCAGTAGCAGATAGATATAGATATAGATATAGATATAGATATAGATATAGATATAGATAGATATAGTACCTACTCCAGGTTGTCCTCATGTAGCCTGGCATCCATTTCAAGCAGTGCAATCTGGCCTGAGGCCGGCAGCAAGGCCAGGGCCAGCTGGGGACCACCAGCTGCCTCTTCCACGTGGCTGAGGTCTGCCAGGGCTGTGTTGTCCACAAACTCAGCTGAGTAGGCACACACCAAGTTCCGCATGGGTATAGGTATAGGCATATAGATAGACTGGGCCATTCCCTTAGGATCAAATGAGATCTAACAAAATGCTGTTTTTTTTTTTTTTAGGGGCGCCTGGGTGGCTCAGTCGTTAAGCATCTGCCTTCGGCTCAGGTCATGATCTCAGGGTCCTGGGATCAAGCCCCACATCGGGCTCCCTGCTCGGCGGGAAGCCTGCTTCTCCCTCTCCGCCTCCCCCTGCTTGTGTTCCCTCTCTCGCTGTGTCTCTATCAAATAAATAAATAAAATCTTTAAAAAAAAAATGCTGTTTTTTTTTTTAATGAAATATCAAAAACCCAAGTAACTATTCTAGTAGACTCCAAAATTTTTCAGTTTGGTCATTCTTTTTGAATATTTCAGGACCTATTTAGTCAAAATCTTATGCTATTTCAACTGAGTCTACAAAGTTTTAGAATGAATTTTGGAGAAACTAATTGCCAAGTATTTTTCTCACTGATCCTATGATATCCTTCTATGAGGGCTACAGAGATAAATGCTGCTCTTTTTTTTTTTTTTTGAAGATTTTATTTATTTATTTGACAGAGAGAGACACAGCGAGAGAGGGAACACAAGCAGGGGGAGTGGGAGAGGTAGAAGCAGGCTTCCCGCCGAGCAGCGAGCCCGATGCAGGGCTGGATCCCAGGACCCTGGGATCATGACCTGAGCCGAAGGCAGACGCTTAACGACTGAGCCACCCAGGCGCCCCAAATGCTGCTCTTCTAACTTGAAAAAATGGAAATGGGTATCATGTCAATGCCGCCCCCCACTCTATTTGCAACAATAGAAATGTTCTAAATCTTGGCTGTTCAGTATGGTAGCACTAGACTTGGGTGGCTATTGAGTACTTGAAATGTGGCTGGTACGACCAAGAAACTGAATTTTTCATTTTAATTAATTTAAATTTACATAGTCACATGTGGCTAAGGGCTATAGTATTTCACGGCACGGGTGCACTTGCTCAACGTGATGGATGGGCAGAATTCTGGATTTGTAAAAACAGAGTGAAGAAGTGACTGTTAATTCTGGTCCTCTCTCCCTTTATTTCTCATTTAGGTGAGGGAACTATTCAAAAGCAGAAACTTGTTTCTGATAGGATGCCCAGGCTACGCGGGACATGCCATACTACAAAAATTACGCATCACCTCATCTGAAACACTGAAGGACGGACTTCCACAAAAATAATTTGTTGAGCATGTTCAAACAGATACACTCAGGGTTTTTTTTCTCTCATAAAGCTCAGATGCAGGAATGTTTAAAGAGTTCCGATTCATGCCGATCGTATGAACACCTATTGCAGCTGAATGTTTGTGGAAATATTGCACATCCACCCAACTCATCACCTGTTAAGTCACATCTTTGTTTAATTTTCAAGAATGAAATGATTCATAGTCATTTCATTCATGGGAATTGGTGCCAGTTCATTTCTGGGAGTTCAGTCGCCAGCTTCTGGAATTGAGAAACAAATATCTTATTATAACCAGGCTATATGCTGAGCTTTCTGTCTTGTTTCCCCCTCGGAAAAGTATCAGTAATTTCATATTTGGTCTAAGATATCAGTTTCCGGAAAAAAAAATTTTTTGATGTCATTTTTGTTATTCCCTGCAGACTTGATATGGGAAAATAGTCTAGGTCCTATTCAAAATGGGAGATTAGCCTGAGCAGTGTCCTTCTGCCTGCTGAAGCCCCTACTCCTCCAGAGTCACAATTAAGAGGTGTTTTTGCCATACCACACAAGAAACAACACGGTGGAAGACAGATCGGGAGGCGCACTGGGAAGAGAAGCTGGAAACTGATTTCCTTAAACAGTGATTTCATCACGTCCACTTCCAAGTTGTGTCTGCTATTTGCTATTTCAGAGAAGAGGTCGGAGTCCCAGCGCTGCATCCAAAGCTTTTTGTAATCAAGCAAGCAGGACTCCCAAGGTGAACACACACAGCAAAGGCCCACATTTAAAATTTTATCTGTGTGAATTTTGATTCAAATTAACATGAAGGGCAGCCCTGAAGGGAAAGACCCAAGGAGGATATTTCATTTCTGGAAGAGAAGAAAGAGAAGAGATTTCTGGTTTGGAGCACATACTGCTGTGGTTGTATATTTAAGAATATTCTAGGGGGGGCGGGTGGGGGGATGGGTTAGCCTGGTGGTGGGTATTGAGGAGGGCACGGATTGCATGGAGCACTGGGTGTTATGCACAAACAATGAATCATGGAACACTTCATCTAAAACTAATGATGTAATGTACGGTGATTAACATAATAAAATAAAACTTTAAAAGACTATATAGAGCACAAAGATTAACATGTTAAAACTCTACAAATGTGAAAAATCCAAATCAGCTGAATATTAATTGTGGATTTAACATTTTAGTTGTGTTTTAAAGAAGGCTGATAAATATCACTCTATATGAGGCTACTTATACATAAACAACTTTTTAAAAATCACAGACCTGTACCTCTAAAACAAATAATACATTATATGTTAAAAAAAAAGAAGAAGAAGAAGAAGAAGATAGCAGGAAGGGAAGAATGAAGGGGGGAAATCGGAGGGGGAGATGAACCATGAGAGACTATGGACTCTGAGAAACAAACTGAGGGTTCTAGAGGGGAGGGGGTGGGGGGATGGGTTAGCCTGGTGATGGGTATTGAAGAGGGCACGTATTGCATGGAGCACTGGGTGTTATATGCAAACAATGAATCATGGAACACTACAGCAAAAACTAACGATGTACTGTATGGTGATGAACATAACATAACAATAATAATAAAAAGAGTAGAAAGGCATTTTCCGTTCATACTGTAGTTGTTTTCCATGCTCCAATGCCAATAACTTTCCATGTACTTCTTGAGCACCCACTATCGGCAAAAAGCTGGACCCACTGGTACAGGAGGATCCATTTTCAGCCTGATTGATGATTTAAGCCACACCTTTTTTTTTTTTTAAGATTTAATTTTTTTACTTTATGTAATCTCTACACCCAATGTGGAGCTTGAACTCACAACCCTGATATCAAGATTCACCCCCTCTACCGACTGAGCCAGCCAGGTGTGCCTAAGCCATGCCATTTTTTTAAATGAATTTTTATATTAAAAAATTTCAAACACACAGAAAAATTGAGACTAATATAACGATCCCCTATGTATCAATCAACCAGCTACAAAAATTAGCAAATGTTAGCCATGCTCACATCATTTATCCTTCTCTGTTGCAGTTACTGTTGCTAAATATTTTTAAGCAAAACCCAGATCTCATATCATTTCCAAATTCACTTATACACATCTCAAAAAAATTAGGGCTTTCTTCCATAACCTCAGTGTGATGATCACACCCAAGAAAATTAAGAATATTTGCTTGGTATCCTACAGGGCACCTGGGTGGCTCAGTCGGTTGAGCGTCCAACTCTTGATCTCTGCTTAGGTTGTGATCTCAGGGTCTTGAGGTCAGCCCCGGTTGAGCCCAGGTGGAGCCCCACTTGTATCCCTGCTTTGAGCCAGAGATGGTGAGGAGACCCACGCTTAAGTCCGCTTCTCTCCCTCTCCCTCTGCCCCTCCCCTCGCTTGCACTCTCTCTCTCTCTCTCTATTTAAATAAATAAATAAATAAATAAATAAATCTTAAAAAAAAAAAAAAGAATATTTGCTTGGTATCCTCCAATAACCAGTCCACATTCAAATTTCCCCACTTATTCAAAAATGTCTTTTTAAAATTGGTTTGCTCAAATCAGGAACCGAACAAGGCTTAAACATTAAATTAACTCAACCCAAACCAAGTTCTATTATCTCTCTCTCTCTCTCTCTATCTGCAGGGCAGTTGACCAGCAGTCGTTACACTCTCAGATTCTAAATTTTTCTGTTTACTTCCTTATGGTGTCATTCATCTTGATTCTTTATCCTTCTGTTTTCAATAAACTGAAAGTTAGATCTAAAAAGCTAACTGGATTTACATTCAACTTTTTTTTGGCAAACATACTTCATAAGTGGTGCCATGTGCTACATCAGGAGGCACACAGTGTTGGTCATTTCATTCTCTGAGCACTGAAAAGTTAAGGGTGACCTTGCGTACATCATTTAACCCTGCAGAGCTTTACTTTTCCAGTATAGAAGATGGGGACAATCATACCACATACTTTTAAAGTTTGTTGTAAGGATTAAATTATGTAATTTTTGCAAGAACTATAACATGGTTCATGGTAACTTGAAACACTTAGATGATGACTATTATTGTGGACAAGCATGTGATGTGTTTAGTACAGTATAGTGGTCCAGGAGGTACTTAATAATGTTAGCTAGTATTGTGGTCATTACAAATTATTTCAGCTGAACAGATTGGGGAGATTTCACTGGATAGCATTTGAAGGATGAAATGAAAGGGGCATAGACACCAATACAGTGAGGCTCCGAGAAATCCAAGCATCTTTTTAGGACTAGATTTTAAGATTCAAGATGACAGGAATTTATTAATTCCTATGCCTACAGCATATAGCTCAGTGCATGACCCTCAATAATGAGTGAGCAAAAGACCCCGCACAAAACTCAACTTCAGATCCTTATTCTGGTCCCTTATTTCATAATACCCTGCTTCTACCTTTGTAACACCCATATAACAACAAAACGTCCCCCACTCATTGCCAGCTCTGGACATTTGCCCCTGCCACCCCCACTGTATAGGTAGCTTGGGCCCCTCACCTTAACAGTGTCAATTGGACCAGCCCCTCCTTGTCTATCTTATGCCCCTCTCCTCTGGAAGGACCTTTCTGAGACCATACCACCCTATGTCATTTCTTTCCTTTTCTCATTACCTCTGTCACTTACTGTTTGCCACACAACTCGATGCTCTCACTTTACGAATTTGTAGATTGCCTTGATTTTTAACAATTCCTAATATTGCCATCTTATTTCCCACAATTAAATTGTGAACTCTTTGATGGCTAAAGTGATGTTTTCTTCCTTCCCAACTTCTACCCATTCCCAAACCAAACACTTCGCACAGGAGTAGGAACATAGTAGAACTTTATATGAATACTCTATACTAATTTTGCACCTCCTCATTATACTTTTTCAATGTACTATATTTGGAAACCCAAGGATGTTATCATCAATACACTTCCAGGATGAGGCTGGCTATGGCTCTGTGCTCAAAAGCACCCTATGTCTACTCCTCTACCACTTACCACATAATAATTGTCTGGTTATGTGCTTGTGTCCCCATCAGAAGGACAGGGTGCCAGAAAGAGGGATTATGAATCTTAACCCCTGTTGCCCCAGCAGCTACTGTAGGGCTCGGCATATAACAGATGCTCAACCAATCAATGATGAATTTAAGAAACAGTGGGTCACTGAATTTGATGAATTCACTTTTGTCCAGAAAAGAATTTCCAGCTGATATAGTCAACAAATTAAGATGTTTGAATCAATTACATGTGAAGGTCTAGTCTTCATGAAAATACAAAACATATTTTTAGGATGCAGAAAGAATTAGACCTGAAACTGAAATGGGGGGGGAGGAAGAAATTAAAGAAAGACATTGATTGCTAATAGCTTTGTTGTTCTACGCAGGAACATTATAGAGCTTCCAAGGTTTTAAACCTAAAGAAAAACTAGCAGTAGAATTTCAGGCAGGGGAGAGAGCTATTTTGAACTGTGAGGCCTCTTGATACTGCTTAATTCATACTAAAGAGATAGCTCTCTCCTCCCTTCTAGAAGCTCCAGAAATGCTCCTACTTCCCACCTAGCAACCAAAACAAGGCAGCTTCAGGTGGTGGGAAGCACAGAAGAAGAATCCTCTCTGCTTATGTTGTAGATGTGTTTCTTCCACAACTGGAGGTGGCGCTTAACACCCAGGTTGAGGCATGTCCAATTTCCATGTTCCACATACCTTCCTCTGAATCCTGAGCCCAGATATAAATCAGACACCCCCACATTAGCATTCAAGAGAAGAGTTGGCATTTCTGTGTTTTAAACACTGATATCTTCTGGTTCAGTGGTCCAGCTAAAAGTAAGGGAAAAGATTGTTATCCAATTATCTTTATCCTTCAAGCCAAAAAAGATGTCCTTCCTTGCATTTTACTGACCACTGCCTGGTTTGGGGGGGGAAAAATATATATATAAACCTCTCTTCAAGAACCTGGCAAACTGGCATCTTAATGTTACATAATTTAGTTAAAAGTTAATTCTCCCCTGCTGTGAGCCACAGCTGATTTGTTTAGAGAATTATTACCACTCATTGTTCATTGAGTGTTATCTTTCTGAATTTCCATTGATGTAGCATGATATGTTACTAAGAAAAATATTATGATTTTAATTGCATTTTGGCATCTTAAAAGACTATTTCACACTGCTTAACATCTGCAGTCAACAGATGTTTAAACACAACTCCCTCAATGACTAAAATTTGGCAAAATGTGTAATAGTTGGAACAGCTTAAAATTCTAAATATACTTCTAGGAACATGATACAGGCAGAAGAAGTACTACTTGTATGTGTTTTATATTAAATATTAAAATATAATATTATATATATACCATCCCTCTAAGATATGACAGGTTTCAGGGAAAGGATAAGAACAGCCAGGAGACATTTAAATCTTATTCTATTCTAGATATTCTATAAATGGGGTTGCGTGTATGATCACTGTCAACTGCAGTTGACCCTTTTTGAAATGCTACTATTACTTGTGGTTAACTCTGGAAGGTAGCAGAAACAAGGCTATGAGGAAGAACAATTTGTCCCTCTGCTTCCCCTTTTGGTATCCTTTTCTCTGACTCAGTTCCCGGTAGTCTCCATAAAGATTGATTCTCAGACTTATCTTGTAATTAACTGGTCAACCTTCAGTTAATTCAGGCAAAAATTCAGTCAGAGGAGACAGAGAGAGAGAGAGAGTGTGTGTGTGTGTGTTTGTGTGTGTGTATTGAGAGGTGAAAGACGGGGAAGGGAGAATGACCCAGTTAACTGTTGACCAGTTCACCAGTTATCTCCGTCATGGCTAGCACAGCTTAAAGCAATCCAAAGATAACTATGAATTTCAATTGATAACTGAATGTCAATTCAATCACAACATTCAACAATCTACCCCCACTGACCCTTTATGACAGTTGCTAACTCCTGGTTTAGCTGACAGTTGTTTCCTTTCTTCATGTAGAGCTAAACTCCAGAGGAAACCCCATTTCCACAGCAAGCATCCAGAATTCTGTAGCAGAAAGAATGAGAACTCACATTTTCTATCCCTGAATGGTTGAGTTCACAGTCACAGGAAATGTATTTGAGATTCTGACATTCAGAATTAAGACTCTGAGATTCGGTATTTCCAATTCTGGTTACTATATGGGGCTTTCAGTAGACACATCTCTTCCTGAACCCATGACGTCGTTCTGTTCCCTGCTCTCCAATAGCTTAAAATCCTATAGAGGAGAGACAATTCAAATATATAAAATAATGGTAAAGGGTCAATTTGACCAGGCTATTGTGCCCAGTTGTTCGATCAAATAACAGTCTAGATTTTGCTGGGAAGATATGTTTTTAGATATGGATTTGGGACTAAAGACTGCAACGTCAAGTCGTATCTGAATTTACAACATGCAGGCTTGCCCTACAATATACATACACATATAAACTTATATATATGGTTGTGTTCCTCTGGAGGACCCGGACTAATAAAGGTGTGTTTATGAAACATCTGGGTTCAGAGAAGGTGACTATTGCTAGGAGGAAGTAGAGGGAGCTTCATAGTGGGATAGACAGGATTCAGCTGGTAGAAGTCTGATGGAGGTGGTTTGTCATGAAGAGCAACCAGTTTATACAAAGATGTGGAGATTGGAACTGTGCCCTTGTGGGGATCAGTGTAGAGTCCTGGCCTGATAGTCGGGCGATTGTATGTTGGAGAGCAGTGGGTTCTACGACTGGAGGGATTGATGGGACCCGAGGACTGATGTGTAGAAAACAGCCTCTCCTTTTTTCTTCCATGCAGGGGGCTTAGATGGCATTATTGCATTTTTCAAGGGGCAATTATCTTTTCAGTAGCACTCTGACAGCAGAGTCCCCTTCAGACTGGGCACAGATGTCTCCAGCCATCATCTTCTCTCCTACCTACTCACCCCTAGAGGCATTTTCTCTTCCTAAGAGGGAAGCCCTCCAAAGAAATTTTAAAACAATCTCATCAAGGAAATCTGGAGAATAAATGAGTGTGAAAGTAAGTTCACAATCTGACAAACATTTTGGGGAAAACTTGAGTCAGGAGATGGATGAAGAGGTGGTAGAATGAGGATTTATTTCTGAGAGAGTAGAGGAATTCAGAGTCTAAGGGAAGCCGAAATTCAGGACCCGGGAGAGTGAGCATTCCAATTTGTGCAAGTATCACAGACCATTTGAGCAGGTGGATCTTTCAAGTGATATTTAAAAATATATATATTTATTTATTTCTTTTAGGGAGAAGGGGAGGGGCAGAAAGAGGGAGGAGAGGCAGAGAGGCGGGCAGGGAGAGAGAATCCTCAAGCAAAATCCCCACTGATCGTGGAGCCCGACAAGGGGCTCAATCCCAGGACCCTGAGACCATGACCTGAGCCGAAATCAAGAGTCTGAGGCTTAACTGGTAAGCTATCCAGGCGTCCCTCAAATGATGTTTAAATGAATAAAGAGGACCCATGTCTTAGGGTCAGAAATGATGGTTATGCAGTTGACTGTCCTTCTGGAGAGGTTACCACCTCACTGAGAGGGGGTGGGATAACTTAATAAACATTAGAAACAGGTGTATTAGAAAAACATGGGGGGTGGGGAGGGGCAGCAGAAAAATAAAAATAAAAGCTATCCATAATCCTCCCACTTGAAAATTTCATAAGGGAAGTCCTCCCCTCTAACTCTCCTGTCTAATTACGTGTAGTGAACATGAATTTTATTTTATAAATTCAGGTGTGCAAGAAATAGCACTTTATTTATTTTACATAATTTAAATCCAATTCTGAGTCCACAGCCACTCTTCTCATCCTATCAGGTTATTAGAAATTCAATCTCAGTCATTATTGCCATCCTCAGTGTTGGGCAAAGGTCCCAGGGTTTTATGTAGCACCAAGTCCTCGGGACTCTTCAGCCATTGGATGTAGTCTGTGTTTACTGCTGAGACGTTCATGGTCTCAGACCACATGATCTCTTCCTGTTCTGGCTCCCCTTCTGCCTTTTTGTAAGCCAGGAATATCTTTGGTGAGACTTTAGAATTCCCAGCTTCCTAAGCCAGTTCATCTGAGGTTTTCCTCTTCCTGGGAGTACTCCAGGATCACAGACTTCTATCCATTTCCATTTCAAAGGCCTTCCCTTCTCTCTCTCCTGCTCCTCCAAGATACCAAATAGAATCTCCTCAATGGATTTAGGTTTTATAAAATTCCAGACTGGGATCAGAAGTGTCTTAAAAACAACTTTAGCTTCTGGCCCTGTGACAAAAATTTCCTTTGTGGCAAGAGGCCACAAAAAGCCCTGGCCATCTGTTTACAATGGAGGAAAGGAAGAAACACAGGGAGGATAAATGTGAGTTAATATGCCAAAAATTGAGCCACCACACACTGTTCCTGCTTGGAGAGTATCTTTTGAGAATTTTCTTTTGCTTACAAAGTCAAATATCTAGGTACCTATAAGCTGTGTTTTAGACCGAAGGGGGATTAGACTTTACACAGGCAGTTGCAACTTACTTTTTTCACTTAGTATAGCTCGAATATCTTTCTAGATTAACTTTATTTTATTTGATGACATTGGGTATTGTGCCACTGATGGATACTCAGACTCTATTGTTTTGTTATTACAAGTAATGCTGTACTGTTTACATATATGCATGCATTTGTGTTATTTTTTTTTTTAAAGATTTTATTAATTTATTCATGAGAGATAGAGAGAGAGAGAGGCAGAGGGAGAAGCAGGCTCCCCGCGGAGCGGGGAGCCCGATGCGGGACTCGATCCCAGGACCCTGGGATCATGACCTGAGCTGAAGGCAGACGCTTAACCGACTGAGCCACCCAGGTGTCCCGCATTTGTGTTATTTTTTATCATTGCTTCCTAGAAGTGAAGTGACTGGGTTGACCAAGTGATTAGTGGATATCAGACACTCAGGTTTATTTGCAAAGGGCAGCATAATTCTCTGCTTCCTGCGGCCTGGGCCCTGGCCAGCCCTGGTGAGTTGGTTTCCACAAGCTGGTTTAAAGAGAGGGACCCAAGAGCTATATTAAAGCCACATTGACCAGAGGTGTGAGGGTCAAGATGGAGAAGCCAAATAAGATGTCAGAACATCAGCAGATGTCAGGATGTCAGATGCCAGAAACACAATGAGCAAACAGGTGACAAAGTCCAGGAAAGGAGTGAGAATAGCAAGAAAGGAGGAGGAATCCAGTGTGGAGGTGCAGACCCAGCTACGTGTTAGATGGCAGCTCTGTGGTATGTGAGCGGCTTTGGGGGACAGACACCCCAAAACCAAGATCCAGGGCAGAGGGGGCACCGACAGGAGACGGCTTGGCCCCGAGTGTCAGATCGTGTAACTGTTTGGGGTGATAGAAAAAAACATTGGCAATGAACCAAGGGCCTGGGGAGGGTTTAGTCAGGTGTTAAACGTTGCCCCTTCCAATTTTGGTTCAAGAGAAAAAAAAATAACTCTGGTTAGAAAAATTTAGGAAATTGACTTGGTAATGTCACTAAACCAGAAAAAGAACTTTGTAGGGAAAAAAAAAAAAAGCAAAAAGCAAACCTATATTGGAATTTGGGTCTTTGACTTATTACCTGGAAGAATTTGGGCAAGCAATGTGGCCTAGTAACCTCTGTGCACTTCAGTTCTCATCAGGAAGTATAGATAATATCCCTGGGCTGAGGGTGAGGAAGCAGGAAGACAATAAAATAAGGATAGTGACGATTTATTGAATACGTAATATGTACCAGGGGCTTTCATATACTTTGCTTTATTTTCTATAATAATCCTACAAGACATGCACATTATCATTCTTATATTACAGATGCAAAATGAGTGTCCGTGTGGTTAAATACCTTGCTCCACGTCCTGTAGCTAGAGAATATATATAACCAGCATGCATGAAACACAGTGGGTGTTTAACACATGTGGATTCTCTCCTTTCATTCTGCCTGCAGTGCCCGCCATAGAGGAGTTTAAAATTATCTGATGATTGAAGATAAAGTCCTTGGAAGTGTTCCCTCTATGCTGGGCTGGGATTGGTTTAACTATCATGTTCTCCTGAATTTGATAGCTTCTTAATCCACCGAGGCCACGACCTTATTGTAATGTGTTGACTTCCTCTGACGCCAGTGTCTCTCAAGAGACCTCCATCTGCATTTGCTTGTGGCTGTCTCTCTCAGTGACATTTCTTTCTCTACCTGATTCCCAAGACGATTTGTTTCTCATTTGAGCTTGGGCAGCCTAAGAGATAATGTCAAAATCAATCAATCCCCCGACAAGCTTTATAAATACATCCCTCAGCTTTGCATTAAGGGTGATCTCTACGGCCCGATTTTCTCAGGAGCACTGAGGCCACCCAGAAGAGAACCAGGACAGGAGAACATTTCTTAGAATGTGGAATGTCATCATACGGGGACTTCGGTCTCATAGCACCTGAGTCCAAATATAGGAAGATGGGAGCTGAGAGTCATTCTCTGGGACTCCTAGGGGCTACAGGTGGGACACGGGAGCTCTAGATGCAATGTGGATAACCAAGAACCCCTCTAGAGAGCCACAGGAACAGCCCCTGAGTCTTATCTTCCCTTTTCACTCAGTATGGCCTGCTGTTTGGGGGAAACCAAAGATGCCTTGGGTGGTTTGAACTGGTTTCTGAAGAGAGGTTAAGGGTGGAATCTCATCATTACCTCTTCTCTCAGGATGGGCCAGCAGCCGTGGGCTGAATGCAGCCTGTTGTGGATTTGCTTTATGTGGTTGTTTAAAAAAACTGAATTATTTGAGACATTTAAAATGAGAGGCTATACATAAAAACTCCTCATTTTTGACTTCTCTTAAAAAATCATGTCTGATAATCCTGGGCTGGCATTTCCACAGCAAGAATAGGCCGGATCTAAAGAAGCCTCTTGGGATGGGGGAGGCCCTCTACTATATGTCCTGGTCCCTCACTCACCTAGGTTATCTGCCCAGTCCCCTGGGCATTAGAGCTTTCTTTCTTTTCTTTTTTTTTTTCTTAAGATTTTACTTATTTATTTGAGAGAGACAGAGATAGTGACAGAGAGCACAAGCAGGAAGGAGAGGGAGAAGCAGGCTCCTCTCTGAGCAGGGAGCCCAACGATGTGGGGCTCGATCCCAGGACCCTGGGATCATGACCTGAGCCAAAGGCAGACACTGAACCAGCTGAGCTACCCAGGCGCCCCTGCATTAGAGTTTTCAAAGAGGAAGTCGGAAGGAAAATAACAATGGGTTAAAAGAGAGTCTTAGGGGGCGCCTGGATGGCTCAGTCATTAAGCGTCTGCCTTCGGCTCAGGTCATGATCCCAGGGTCCTGGGATTGAGCCCTGCATCGGGCTCGCTGCTCGGCGGGAAGCCTGCTTCTCCCTCTCCCACTCCCCCTGCTTGTGTTCCCTCTCTCGCTGTGTCTCTCTCTGTCAAATAAATAAATAAAATCTTTAAAAAAAAAAAAGAGAGAGTCTTAGTTTATAACAACAGGGAAAATAAAAAGCATTTTATAACTATTGGCTTTATATATCGTTCTCCCAGTTTTGCAGAAAGAGAAACTGGAGACCAGAGAAGTGAATTAACATGTTCTACGTCACATGTTTGGTAAGTGGTAGAGCCATAATTTAAGGTTGGGGCTCTCTGGCTCCAAGTTGTGTGACCACAAAATCCCACTCTGCCTTTCCCTCATGGTGGCCTCATCCGGAATCTGCTTTCCCCGTATGAGTAGGATGTCGGTGAATTCTTGAAACCCCAGGGCACCTGAGGATTAATATTGCCAGAGCCCTCAGAGTTAATATTAGTCCAGTCACCATGCTGGATACCAGGAAAACCCAAGTAGAGTCTTGCTTTCCTCCTACCCTAACTGGCATCCTCTCTGCTCTCTGAGGCCCTAATGAGAATGTATGCAGTGATATTCAAATAGGCGAGGAACAACTGCTCTGTAGATCACTGAGGTTACCATTTGCATGAAGGTGAAGAGGTTGGATGATTCTCGGTCCCGCAACTCAGCAGCCATCTGCATTTCACATCACTGGCCTGAATTTTCAGCCTCATTAAACTCTTTCAGGGCATCTGGTCCCCATCTTTGCAGTTGCCTGAGTGCATATTTATGTCCCAGGAGTTATTGCCATTTCTAACCTGTGCTTTACTGCTCCCAGCTCCCCACTGCCCTTAGTTCTCTTGCAGTACTTCCAGCGTTATTTTAGAAGACTTCCCTCTCTCAGTGATTCCTGAGAGCCCGCAGAGGCTGCATGAGGATCAGACATTTGTCTTCTGGGTTTCTGCATGGCATCTGCTTTGTTCCGTCAAAGCTCCCTGTGAGCCACGTTTGCTGGGCACCATGATCTCTACCTTGACACCAGATGTCAAGGTCTTACAGGCTCCCGTACAGCAGCGGGTAGAATAAATGCTTCTCTCTCATGTTTTGTGTTTGGCATGGCTACCAAACTGCTGTTTGAGAGAGTCTTAGCCTGGTTTTTATCCCAGCATTGCCCTTACTCTGCCCCATACGATCCAGAGGAGATGCCGCAGGGAACTGAACACAACACTGAGCTAGGGTTTGCCCTGATCCCTCGCCGACTAAGGCTTTGCTTTTGCACCCAGGATGTCTGCCTATTGCCTTCTTCCTCGAGACTGAGTTTTCTGTGAAAACCCCTACTATCTTGCCCACACTAGGCATGACTGGATCTCAGGGATGCAGGTGGCTCCGAGCCCAGTTGGGACTCCTGAAATCTTGGGTGCCAGGATTTTATATTATCTTGTGTTCTTAAAGCCTAAATCATTTGAAATAGGCTTGTCACACAGCCTCAATCCAGACACAGTTTGGCTTCAGTGTTCCTCTGAGTGCCTGGGTATGCAGCTTCCATGTCCTCTTTCCTAAAGAAGCAAGCCTCATGATCTAAGGAGATTTGGGGGTTTGGACTCTTGCACGGTGTGGGCTGAGTAACAGAGCTACGGGGCCACAGTGGCTACTGCAGTGTGTGGGACTCCTTGAGCCTGCTTGATGGAAGTGGAACCCGAGGACAGGCTCAGAGCTGGGTCTTCGGGAGGAACTATGGTAGTAAACTCTTTCTTACGACTGCCTTCCTCTGCAGACTGGCTTCGTCCCGTCTCTCTCTGCAGACTGTACATCTTTGCCCCCCAGTTCATAGGGCCACCCCATCCCTCTCAGGTTTCTATGCAATAGTCCCAGAAATATGCACAACGTAGCATGTCTTTCCCCAGTCCGAGTTTCAAATTCCCAGAGGGAGAACCTGGTTGTTTCCACCTAGAGTGGTGTTGACCTCTGACTCAATCAGTTCTGCCCCTCAGCAGACCTATAGATCAAAGGTAGTCCGCAGAGAAGGTCAATAGAGAGCTGGACAGCTATAATCATGTCCATTCTAGCTGATCGTACTTTTTCCCCCATCTTCTTACATCCACTTGTATCTTTCTGGAAAGGCACTGGGAGGTAAGGGATGGCACTCAAGAGACACAGTGAGGTCTGGCAAATAATCTCATAGCAAATAGTTCCTGAACATGTCCTAGGTGCCAGATATGTATTGAGTGCGTCACAAGAATCATCTCACCTAATACACACAAGGAGATCTTATCAGTGGTTATTATTAGGCTCATTTCACAATGAGAACACCAGGCTTAGGGAGCTGGCTGGCCCTAGATCTCTGTGGAGAGCAGAGCTCAAACCAAAACTCATGTTTCTCGTCATTATATTCAGAGTCAGGCACACCTGGTTTCAAACCTTGAGGTTGCCACCAGCTATGTGATTTGGGACTAATCCCTCTGAGTCTGAGTTTCCTCACCTATAAATGGAGATAAGAATCCCTTTCCAATTCAAAATGTTCAAGCCGGGCAACTCAAGACCGTCTTTCTTTTCTCCCCCGTACCTGGGCTTTTCTGCCTCATCCAAGCACGCACATCTGTTCTTACTCTCCCTGACTGTAACCAAAGCCTCCAGAGTTCTCCAGCCAGCCCCTGATCTCCATGAAACCTCAGATAAACAGTTTGGAAAGTGACAAGAAAGCAGGATTTGGAGTCAGAAGATTTGACTCTTGTGTCAGCATTGTACTAATTTCTTGACCTAGGGCAAGTCTTTTTGTAGTTCTGAACTACAGTTTCCCCATCTGTAAACTCAGACTAATAGAGTACTGCAGACAGGGGGAGGTGGTGGTGGTGGTGGTGTGTGTGTCCGTCCCAAGGATTAAATTAAGAAATGCATGTGAAAGATTCTGGAAACGCTAAGGCACCACACACTTGGAAAGGATTATTATTATTAAGGCAGAAAAATCCTAGAATGAACTTCTGGCCTATTGCCTGGTTCCCAGGATGTTTTAGGCAGGCTATTCTTTGCACAGGACTTTTTCGCTCTTAATGTGTAGCTGCATGTACGTTTGTGTATCTTCCCTTTCAGGGGGCACAAGTCCTGAGTCTAGGGTGTGTCTTTTATGTTTCTTTACAGAACTTAGAAATGATGGATGCCTAATACTTGTTAGATATACAGATAGGATTCAGGCTTTCTATGCATCTGTCTTTCATATTTTTGTTGCAATGCTTTTTAATAGTTAGGAGATCTCTTAACAATGAGGGTGAAAGCCTTTGAAAATCTCAAAAAGCCCTGTGTAAATGCAAAGGCATTAAATTTAAAGAAGGTGCTGTTACTACTAACACCATGCAAATAACTCTATGAGAAAAAATGCGTTTATTTCTGTTTTATTTTTTGCATTTGGCAAATATATCCTATATAGGTCAAATTTCTACATTTCTGCATCCTGGCTGCCTTAAGACACATATTGAGATATCAGAAGAAGAAAGGAATGTATAACAACATGGAATTATGAAATGTTAGAGCCTAAAGGTCACTATGTTCAGCCCTGTCACTTTACTACATCTAAGAGACAAGAAATGACTTGCCTAAGGTCACACAGTGAAATAATAATTCTTTTATGTCATTATTCTTCCTTGGAAACATTTTGATGTCTTCAGTATTACTGACATTTCCTTGGAAAGAGAGTGCCATATATCCTAGGCTTCCTGATGGAGATGGTAGAAATGACGCAGTGGAAGGAAACCAGAAAAGGAGTGTGGGCTCACCACGTGTGTGTGTGTGTGTCAGCTCACTACAGATGTGCCGTTCAAGTAGCTAATCCCCAAAATGCACCTAATCAGGTCAGTTTCTTCAAATTAAATATTGAGCCACTGTCTTCAAATAATTATTTCTTGAGCATCTACTTCATGCCAACAGTATGCTAGGCTCTGTAAAGAAATAAAGTTTTTTTTAAAAAAGATGTGTTTATTTATTTTACAGAGAGAGAGAGAGAGAAAAGGACAGGGGGAGGACAGAGGGGAGAGGAAGAGAGTCTTCAGCAGGCTCCACATGGAGCACAGAGTCCGACACGGGGCTCAATTTCACAACCCTGAGATCATGATCTGAGCTGAAACCCAGAGTTGGATACTTAATCAACTATACCATTCAGGCACCCCAGAGTTGGATGCTTAACCAAGTGCACCACCCAGGCACCCCAAGAAATAAATTTTATTCACGAAAAGAGGTAACATTTCCAGAACAGAGGCCATTAAGTACAGTGGCCAAGAGCATGGATCATGGAGCCAGACTAGCTACTTGACTTTGAGCAAGAGATCTTAGGTTCTTTGTATAAAGAGGGGTTTAATAATAGTTGCTGTGAGGTTCCTGAGTTTAAAAAATATCAGGTGCTTACCATATCTGGCATATAGTAAGTGCATATTAAGTTTGATTTCACATATATTTCCTGAGTGTCCCAGCAACCTTATGAAGTAGGTACCATCCACCTTTTACAGAGGAGCAAACTGAAGCTGAGGGGTCAGGTAGCCCCTCCAATGTCACCCAGAAACCAGTGGCAGAGCCAGGATTCAAACCCAGGTCTATCTAACAGCTGGACTTCATACCCCTGTGCCGTGTGCTACCCTCAGAAGCAAGTCTTGCTGTCGGGAAAGCACGATTATGTTCTAGGGGCACTATTGTAGGATTGGAAACACTAAGTGCCTTGAGGGAGGTCGAACCAAAGTGGGATGGAGACTGTTTCTAGCCTAGGAAATAGGAGAAGCTTCAAGGAGGAAGTGGCATTGGAGTTGAGTCTTAAAAGATTTATTTATGCAGACTCAGGAGTGGGAAAGGACAAGCAAAGGGTCAGGGGTGGGAAGGGCAAGGCAGAGATGGGAAACAGGCAGTGGGTGTTTCAGTAAAAGTAGATCCTGGGGTATGTGCAAGAGAGCAGGGAGGGACGTGGCCTGAAGCCCTCAGTGAAGCCAGATCACCAGGGACCTCAAGGAAGAAGCTAAAGCATATACATCTAAAGTTGAAGGTCCCTAAAATGGCTCTTAAAAAGACCAAATGGAAAAAGAACAAAAAGTTAAAATAAGACCTAAGCCTTTGAGACATGGTGATTATTTATTAGTAAGAATTGGCAAAACATGGGCTTATTTATCTAGTTAGTTCATTTCTGAAGAAGTTACATTAGTTAACCAGAATAGAAAGCTTTTTTCTTTTAACCACAAAGGGAGCTGATTTTGCAAACAACATACTTGTTCATTTGAAGAGCTTTCTTTTTGAAATATAATTTCCCTATCTAAGTTAAAACGCAACTATAGGTATTTCCCCCTGATGGAATAAAATATATCTAGGCTTTAAATTTTATTTGTGAATTCTTTGGCTCTCTCCTCTCCCTTCCTTCCTTCTGCTTGCGTTTGAGCTTGGTTCACAACTTGGTTCCTGGACAACTGGTGTCTTCTTGATCTTTAATTCTGATCTCGCCTTCATATTATGGATGTTGTCCTATATTCAAATATTACATTCGTTGTGACATAAACTCTCAGCCACTAGGGCACCCGCTGTTCCTAAAGTGGCCAAGCTGAAAGGGATGGTAGAGAGAATGTACTCGAACATCAAATTACAGCTAAGAAGAATAGGACCCAGAGAGGGAGTACAACTTTCTCTAGAACATGGAGCCAGTTCAAGGTGGAACTGTGTCCCATCCAGTGCTCATTTGGGTGCACTGTCTGAGCACATGTGTAGGCAGGACTTGGGGGAAGAATTTTGTTTCTTAAGAGTTGTTCACAGAGTCTCAACAGACCTCTCGTGTACCGCGTCAAGACTTAGAATCCATGGAGCATTTAGAGCTGGAAGGAATCTTAAGATCATTGAATTCAGTGTCCTCCTTTTGTAGAGGACATGACCAAGGCTGAAAGAAGTAAGGGGGGAACCCAGAAGGGCAGAGCAAGGTCAGGGATTCCAATCTGCTAACTCCCAGACCCACGTTTTCTCTCTATTCATGCTCACCCTTACTTTTCCAAGTGTCCATTTCAAGAATCCATCTCTTTACAGTCACATACACTGAAAGGAATTCTGCTTCACAATGCCTGGAAGAGCTTCAAGTGGAATGTCGCCAAACCAGAAGGAAGCCATTTCCTTGGTTTTTCTCTGGTTAGTTCGGGTCGGTGTGTGGTGGAGATGGAGCTGTGGAAAGCTGGCCAATTCTGCTTTAGCGAAGTTTTTATCCATTCGAACCCAAAATGTATCACCGTTATTGACTTCTTGGTGCAACCAGAACCCAAAAAAGTTGCGAACCAGGAAGCAATGCCCAACCCAACCAAAACCAAGACTGCATGTCTGCATAGCATAGCACTTCTGTAATCACCTTGTTCCTCATACTCACAAAGTGAACACCTAGCAAAGGCTCAATGGCCAGATTGTGCTGTGGGTGTGGCATGTGCCCCTGCATGTGTGAAGCTCTGTGTAAACTATAAAACACGTACAAGGAAAAAAAATAAAAAGAAAGCCATAACTCTCCCTCATATTATCTTATGGTCTCTTCTATGTCATGCATTAGACCCAGAGATGCGTATCAGTCCAATTCTCTAGCAACCACCCATAATTTTCAACCTTGCTGCCCAATAAAATCATCTGGAAGCTTTGAAAACAATATGGATGCCTGAATCCCGAAGATTCTAATTCACTTGACCTGGGATGGTGTCTAGACATGATGATTTTTAAAAGAAACTCCCCAGGTGTCTAACATGCAAATGGGAAAAAGAATCACTCAATTAGACGGTCCAGTAACTTTACCTGGCTGCTGGGATTGGTTCCTTATGCTCCTGCTAACTCTTTTGTAGCTACGTAGCGCTAAATGCATTTAAAATGTGGTGTCACACTGTGTCATTCAATTTAATCGATGCTTATTGAGTACTTTCCGGGATATAGCTAGGCACACTGTGGTGGGTGCATACATGAATGAAATATCCATGGCCCTACTAAAGCATGGGGTATAGGCTTAGTCACTATATAAGTAACTACCATCTGGGAAAGGAGGAATTCCTTTTTCCTGGGAAATCCTGAAGGCCACGTGGAATTGAACTCTGAAGATTCTATAAACATGTGAACGATTTTTATCTTCTTAATAGACGATTCCTTTGTATGGAGGGGCATGCTTAATTGAAAAGTTGCTTAGGTAAATCAACCATCATGTGCAAAAGAGCCTTGGACCACTGCTTAGGTTTGGAAAATGGAAGGTTCTCTGCATAATAAAGAATGGGAGCAGAGCTGAATGCTACATAGGAAAGAGATCAAAAGAATACTTGGTGACCTTCTGACCAAGAACAGAGGTTCTTGAGGCCATTTTTGGTAAGAATTTTTTTAGACAAAATATGAGATATTATGGAATGTAAACCCCATCTTCCATGTTTACTGAGAAACCCTCAGTAAAATACACATTGTTTACCAATGATTTGGTAAGAGTGAATTCTGTATGGAAAATACAAAGGAGCACTGAACCCCACTTTGAGATGGGCAGAGGAAAACCAAAGGATACATATATGGCAACATCTTATGAGTAGGGTTGCCAGATTTGTCAAATAAAATGATGAGATGCAGAGTTAAATTTGAATTGAAATAAACACAAATAATTTCTTAATTTAAGTATGTCTCGGGGCCCCTGGGTGGCTCAGTCGTTAAGCATCTGCCTTCGGCTCAGGTCATGATCCCAGAGTCCTGGGATCAAGCCCCACATCAGGCTCCCTGCTCGGTGGGAGGCCTGCTTCTCCCTCTCCCACTCCCCCTGCTTGTGTTCCCTCTCTCGCTGTGTCTCTCTCTGTCAAATAAATAAATAAAATCTTAAAAAAAAAAAAAAGTATGTCTCATGCAGTATCTGGACATACCTATATTAAACAATTACTCCTTATTTACCTGAAATTCAAATTTAACTGAGCATCCTGTACTCTATCTGGCAATCCTACTATGGGTTACAGTTAGGTGGGCTTTCTACAATCAGAGAGGAAAACAGGAAGGGCACAAAGGCACAGAGGATCAAGAGTACAAGGTGTATTTGAGGAATAGGGAGAGATGGGTGGGAATGCAGTGTAGGGAGTGTTGGGAGTTGTCTGGACACTAAAGTAAGAAAATAATGTAAAACTACATCCTAAAGGCCATGAGGGCCACTCTGACTGATTTACGCTCTGTCAGCAATGGAGAGCCCTTCAACATGTTAAAGGGAGGGAAACATGCTCCATCCATTCATCCACCTGCCCATCCATGCATCCATCCATCAATGTATCTGTATCAGAATGGTGCACTGGAAAGCATGTGTCCTCTGAATATGCGTTTTGGGTCTGCTATGCACCTCCTGAGTGATGTTTGGCAAGTCAGCTAGCCACTCTCGTCCTCAGTTCTTTGAGAAGTGGGCATGATTAGGTCTCCACCCTACACTTCTCATCAGGATTATCATAATGACATACAATTGCAGAGCACACAAGGGCACCTTGAATGCCTCTGGAGGACTTGTTTGAAGGTTCCAATACCGTGTGCACAAATTCGTCGCCTTGTTACCCTAAAACATTCCTCTCAGTCTGTCTATTTCATCCTTTTGCAAAAGCCCTGCACTTTATCCCTGTGTCTTCACCACTGAGGAAGGACTGCATCCCTGTCTCCTGCCAAGTCAGCAAATTTGTATGTAGGTGGGTGTTGCTATTTGTATCATGTGTTGCAAAGCGTTTTCACATTATTCCCATTGAACCTTGCTATCATGGGAGGGTAGATTGCGCTGGGGGGCACAGTTGGAGGTAGAGAGCGCCCCAGAGGGTGCTGTGAGGGTCCAGCCGAGATCTAATGACCTGAACCCAGTGGTGGGAAGGTGAGCCGAAAATGAAAGGAACAGATGAAAAGAAATGACACAGAAATAAAAACACAGGAAAGTTGTGACACCCACATTTTGGTCTCCTTGACATTGCTTCCATTTCCTCTAGGTATGTGTCCAGATAAGGGTGAAACCGGATGCTGCCTGGAAGTTTCAGATGACACCAGCCCTAACTTTCCATTGGATAAAGGAATGCCCAAAATAGCCTCTGGTCCCACAGCCTGGTGATTACTGGGACTCTGATCCCTGTTCTGAAAACATGGGGAAAAAGCCAGGCACTTGCCCACTCACCCTCTAACCAGCTGACCCGGGGCGTTAGCACCCTGGTGCTGCTGACACAGAGCATTTGCCAATTTCGATGAGCCCCGTGGCCTGGCTAAGCCGGGCATGTCCTGCTTTGCTGCTAAAAGAAGCCCTCGAGGAAGGGGCCATGAGACGTGGAGATGCTTCTTCCTTATACTAAGTCTCAATCAGAACTGACTGCTTAGCAGCTTGAGGTGGGGACAGGGGAGAGGTAAAAAAATATTAGAAGGAGCAGAAGACAAAGGCACATGTTAAGCTAATGGTCACTTCTGGAAACAGAGAAAACATGTTTTTCTTCTCTTTGCCCTCACCTTATAAAGTTCTTTGGAGTCTAGCCGAACAAGCCAAGCTTTAGTGAAATGGCTTGTGGGAGCTTGTCAATGGCTCAGAACAGGCTACCTGGAGGTGGGACAGGTAATGACCTGCCTGCCTTCTGGCCTATGGAGCTCTGTCCACTACGCCACTGGGCCACTTGACCCTCATCTGCGGGCTTCACCCTCCTGCAGCTGTTAGCACGTCCCCTGTTTTGGCAGGGGTTCTGTGGTTCTGCTCTGGCTAGTCAACAGAACTACTAGGAAGCTTTAAGAAATACCTATGCCTGGGCCCCACTCCCCGAGACTCTGATTTAACTTACCCGGGGTGGGGCCGGGGCATAGGTATTTTTAAATTCCCTAAGTGATTCAAATATGTATAGCTCAAGATCTAGAACCACTGGTCTGGTGGTTAAGATTAGGGGCCTTGGCATTTGTGCCATGACCTTGAGGGTATCATGCTAAGTGAAATAAGTCAGATAGAGAAACACATATACTGTACGCTCTCACTTATATGTGGAATCTAAAAAAATCTGAACTCCTAGAACTAGAGACTAGAATGGTAGCTACAAGGGGCTGGGGGGTGAGGGGGAGAGAAGAAATGTTGGTTAAGGGGCACGGACTTCTAGCTGTAAGATGAATAAGTTCTGGGAAATCCAACATACAGCACGGCGACTGCCGTTAACAACACTGTATTGTATACCTCAAAGTTGCTAAGAGAAGAGATCTTTAATGTTCTTACCACGAAGATGAGACAGTTAATTATGAAAGGGGATGCAAGTGTTTGCCATCACTATGGTGGAAATCATTTTGCAATATATGGGTATCAAATCATTGCATTGTACATCTTATACTTTCACAATGTTATAGGTCAATCATATCTCAGTAAAGCTGGGGGGGGGGGAGAAAAATACCAGAAAATACAGGATTACACTGAGAATGCCAACAGATGATTAATATAGAGGCAGCAGTAAACTTACTAAGATTTTTAGGTAGCATATGGACAATGAAAGAAAATAAAACAATGCTGATTTTTTAAAAACTGGGGACCTTGGAATCATCTATATGCTTCAAATCTGAATTTAACATTTATTACTGTGTGACCTTGGGGCAAGTTATTTAGGCTTGTGTGTTGTTAGTTTCCTTATCTCTTTAATCACTCTTATGTCATGGTTAACATGCATTTTAGATAGCATGCAAAGCATCTACCATGGCATCTTGTACAAAATACTTCAGGGTTATAATATTATTGCCTATTGCCAAACTTTTTTCCTAGTGTTCAACCACTTCCTCATGTCATCACCCCTTTCCTGGGCTTCTCACATCTGGATCATCTGTCCAAAGCCCACGGGTACCACTCTCTGCATACTTGTCTGGAGAACATTCTTGACCCTTTCACACCCCAATTCTGCTCCAGCCTGCTGGGCACATCGAGGCCTCAGCACTTGACTTTGTTGCCTGATCTATCCCACAACCTATGGGATCTGTTCTTGAGAAACTGGGGAACCCAGGACAGCAAACTGAGTTCATCTTTTGAGTCGGTTACGTTCAGTTGGCTGTGACCACACAAAGCCCCATTTTGAGTATTCTGAGGCTGAAACGAAGCTCAGCAAGGACTTATTAGTGGCGTCTGCCATAGTTGGAAGGGGTGGGGTGAAGGGGAGGGGTTGTCTGTGTTACCCCTACAGCGCGTTGTCCAAGACCATTGCAGACCCAACAGGGTCTGGGCCCCTGCCCTTTCTCTCCTCCACCCATCTCAAACACAGAATAACTTCATAAATGTTTCACCTAGGGAGGACTGGGCAATCCTGAGTTTAGCAAGCGGATCCAGAACACTCTGTCTACCCACTCCAGGCAACTCACAGGAAACCCTTCCGATGTGCTATGAGGTTGAAGGGGGCGATAGCTGCCCTATTTCCAGGCATTGGAAATAGCTGGCACAAAGCTCTAGAAACCCTGCCCTCAGATTGTTTAGCACAGAGCAGTGTCCTATCTACTCTTGGAAGGGCCTCCCTGCAACATGAGCCTCTGTGCACGTTAACCCTTCAAAGAGCCAGCCAGTGATCTCTTGAAAGCTAGAAACTAAAAGCACCACTAGGGCTCTTCCCTTTCCATGGAAGCCCAGATCTTCTTAGACCAGAGCTACTTTCCATTGCTTTTGTTTCTATTTTCCCCCAATGTTTTTACACTCTTTCAACATTGCAGCAGTTAGGGGAGTGGCTCCAGACCCAGACTGCCTGGATTCCGGGCCCTGCTCTGCTGCGCACCAGCGCTGTGACTTTCGGCAGCTCCCTCGAACTCTGCGCCTTCCCTTCCTCACCTCTAAAATGTGAGAACGAATACTGCCACCTAGATCTGCCTACGGTGCCTGGGACAGCGCTTGCTTAGGGAGAGCACGAGTCCTTACCACTGTGTCATGGTCTGGATGACCAGCGGCTGATAGATCCTCCTGACGGGCCATGGCTATTTTTAGAACTGTGGCTCGTTTCTCTTTCCGGCTCGGTGAGTTCATCCACTTTGCCCTGGCTTTAGTCCGTCCCATTCAGCTGGAATGGACACTTAAGGATAATGGGCTTCGTTGGGATTGCATAGTCTAGAAAAATGCCTTTTATTGTAGCGTATCTCCTCCATTTGCCTAAGTGTGTGTATTGGCCACAGCTTAACGGCCAAGGAATACTGTTAGTGGATACACGAGAGCTGCCTCTCTGAGTCTTCCAGAGAAGACAAAGTGCCCTGGCGGCTAATGAAACACAGATGAAATGGGATCCCCTCTAAGAGTCGGGGAATATTAGAGAAGAATCTCTGATATCTGGGCTAGGTGAGCCCAGTTCATCACCAATCAATAGAATAAGAGTTTGTAAAAACTTCTTGAGACTTGTGCACGGGTCCATCATTTTTCTAAGTGCTTTATGTGCGTTAACTTATTTGATGTTCACGAAAGTCCTGTGAGGTAGGTTGTACTTTTTACCTGTCCTTTAGAAGGAAATCGGGGCACAGAGAAGTTAAGTAACTTGCCCATAGACACACAGCCCTAGTAACAGAGCTGGGATTCAGACCCCAGCAGTCAGGCTCCAGAATCTGTACTCTCAACTACCATACTATGCTCTGAGAGGTAAGAAGTTGGATTCCAGAAGAAACGACTCCTCGGGTCACCAGGAAGGGAGGAGGGGCATACACTGGGAGCAGAGGCAGATTGAACTAGAAAGAAAATATAGGTTTCTCAGAGATTCAGGTCTAAAGGACTCTGGGCCAGGAATAAGCCAAAGTTAGGTGGTTGGCATGAGGACTTCCAGACTCTGTTGTGCCAGGGAGGTCTGTCTTCTAGACTCCACTTGGAACGACCTTCCCTAAGGGTCGGCTCTGAAGAAGTGTGCTATTGGGTGTAGTGTTGCCCTGATTTATCATGTGACACCCTGTCTTCAAGTCTATTGTCTCGAGAAAGAGGATATATCCAGAGTGTCCGGGGCAGCGGTGAGGCAAGTTGATAACTGCAAGTTGGTAACTGCATGTCGTTGGTGAAGTTACAAACCCAAAGGAACTGAGATGCAAGCCCTGTTTGTTTCAGAGTTCCATAAACAGCTCTTCTACAGGATGCCGATCCTGCAGCTGGCCCCAGGGTTCCCTGCCGTCATCTCTCTTGGCCAGCCACCGTATAGAGTACGGAGTGGCATAAAACGGGCAACTATCACTGTCTGGCTTGGAAATGAAGTTTAGGAAAAGTTTGTCCCTTGAATAATATTTGGGCACCTTCCCCAAGGCATTTTCTGCCTGATTGTCCGACAGTTGGTAACATTTTCATAGTCACATAAGCGGTGAAAACCTTCCTCAGGGCATGTCGCTGCTTCCTCAACTCCTGTGCAGACCCAAGTGCCTCTTGATTTCCATTTTGTGGCAAGTGGCCAGCAGTGAGGGCATCAGGGACAGACACAGGAGATGGGCGGTGAATTCTCAGATTGTTCCCCAGCTTTTAAGTGCTTCCGATACCTCTTTAATCTCTTTTTACCACAAGTAATGAAGTAGGAAAAACAGGATGACAGACTCTTGGAGCTGGAATTTACCTCCAAGACAGCCGAGTCTCTTCCTAGGACAGACGAAGGAGGACTTGAAGTTTCGGAGTCCAGACATGGCTTGGCTGACTTGGTTAACTGAGCTACTGGGACTCCTGGTTCCTAAGGCAGACCTGTCAGGATTCAGGTTTCCACATTGCCCAGTAAATGGGTAACATATTTGGACACCTCCAGCCCAGCCCACAAACAGAAAACCTTCGAATGCTGTTTGCGGTGTCTAAAAATGTGCAGGAATGTGCACACACACAGACATACACATACACACAGATATGTGGTGGGGCTGGGAATAGATTATTCTCCAGTCCTCGTTTCCAGAAAAACAGTTCCTTACAATCAGGAAAAGGCTGGCCACAAAGACTGGAGAAGCCCTTTGTGTTTACAACCTGGTCATTCTGGAGGGGTGAACCTCGGACTCCTCAGCTGGATGTTAATAGCTGATTAATCCAGGAAGCTTATTTAATTTGTGACCAATATAGCTCTGTTTCACAGAGAGAGGGCCGTGTTGGCAGGTGCAGAGCCCAGCTCCCCAGATGGAATAATCTTTTCCTTATTAATTTGCTGCGTGTTGCTTCTCATTTCTCGCAGTCGTTCCAAATGTGTTACAAATGACTACATGCTCTGGGTCCTGAATCCACGACTGCTGTAGCTTTGAAAGGAAAGAAAAAAAAATTGTTGACTGTAAACTGTGGTGAGCTTTTCTCGCACACATTTATGTACTTGCTTCTCAATCATTAGTGCCTTCTTCCAGCGCTGAGAAGTGCTCCACCTGGGAGCACCCACTGTTCTTGTGGCTTTTAGGAAATGAAAAGCTCGATGGTTTGAATGATGTTTTGGGGGCCCTGGAAAGAGGTAGTGGCATGCCTGGGATTCGAACTCACAGCTCCAACGTCTCGGGCTGTGCTATCTTCCTATGATTTAGAATACAGGGGTGGGGCTGATTGCTTATGTCCCTTAGTCCAGTGATTCCTAAATGTGTGTGGGCCTCAGAAGAACCCGGAGGGCCTGTTAAATACACAGATTTGCTGTCTCCACCCCCAGGGCTTTTGATTCCAGCAAGTCTAGGGTGGGGCCTGAGATATGCATTTCTACTAAGTTCCTGAAGAGGCTGCCGCTTGCTGATTGCAGAGCCTACCCTGAGAACCGTAGTCCAATTAGACCCAAGCATGGGGACCACTACCTCCAAGTAAACGCTGTGCTGTGCGGTACCTGTTGGAGGTCTCCCGCTTAGAGAGTTTCGACTTTGTTTTGTGTCTTTTCCTCTTTCCCCACTTGATATGCGCCAAATTCCAGTTAGAAAAAAATTTTTTTAACGTTAGGGCTCAGTGGAGAATGTAGCTTGACTAAATTAATTTGAGTATGTACTGCAATACTTGATACGGATTTTTCCAAAATGTGAGCACTTAAGCTAGACAAAAATATTTCCCCTGGGTTCAGCCATTCTATGCAGACCACCTCCTGGTTTCTAAGGAACCATCTGAACAGAATACAATCCCAAACTGCCGTGCTGCAGAAGCATCCTTATGATGATTTCTAAATGTAGAACATGCACTTCAAGCACAGTCTTCCCATCAACATTTTTTGGTTATTTACAGGCCTAAGACATTTCCTGTCATTAAACTGCAGTGTTTTGTGTGGGATATTTTAGGACAGAAGGAAGGGCTTATCTTTCCAAAGGGAAAATACGTTTGTTTTGCCAGGTAGAAGAAATTAGCGGCTCACACAAATATATAATGAATGCAAAGATCCTGCGTGTGTGTGTGCATGCAGTGAGAATTAATTAGGAGATCAGCATTTACAATTCCATGATACCGAGAATACTGAGGGTACACTATCCTTAGTCAGACAAGCAAATGCCAGGTTGGGGGGCCCCTGATCCAGTGTTTGTGCCGAGCAAATAATTAGAGGGGTTGAGGTGAGGCCTATGGAAAGCCTACAGACAGAGCTCTTTCTTAATGAGGAATATAATGATGTGTAAGATCACAGTGTTTTTTCTGTTAATATTTAAACATTCTTCAGGCAATTTACTGCATTTAATCACTTATCAAAAGATGAGGAGGGGGTCTTTTTGCTTTTCTATACAGAATTAAAATGGTGGCTGGAATTGGGGAGTAAATGAAGACACTCAAGCCTGGGGACAGAGGTGCAGGGGGAGGGGGACACTTAGCTGCAACATACGTAAACGCTGGCTGGTTTGGAGTGGTTGCACCTACTCTAGTCACTCAGTTTGGCTCTTAGGTGAGGATTCACAGAACCAATCGCCGGTTAGCTTAATGTAACCAATGAGAGTCAGATTCTCAACCCTCGTTCCCCCTGCCAAATCACCAACCAACTAACCTTTAAAACAAGAGTTAAAACAACCCACAGCTAAAAAAAACAAAAACAAAAACCAAAAAACCAAAAACCGAAAACCAAAAAATTTTTAAAAGGGCCCAATTCCATCACTAATTTTGCTGTCCAACATTTTGAGGATGGGTCAAATCCATGGATGAATTTTCTCCAGGCTAAATACTTTATCTACCTACATGTATGTACATATATCATTTCTTACTTAAGAGTAGCTTATCAAAATATGCAGCCGTTTCAACTTTGACTGACTTCCAGAACAGGCTTGATGAGAGAATGCAGAGAAGGTATGTATGTTTTGCATCAGGCTTATGCCCTAACGCTGCCTCAGTGCTGGCTGAACTGAGGCCAGGCTGGAAACCCTTGGTTGCAATTAATAAGGTGTTTGACATCTTATCCAGAGTCTAGTAATCACTTAAATGAATAAGAGAAGATTTAGCACGGATCCACTCTAGTACTTCATTCAGAATCTCACAACTGAGGGAGTATTCATGGAATTAGTACCGCTCACAATACCATAGACACCGCCAATAATCAGAGAGGCCTCTTAATACTGTGAAAAACAATTGGTCCAAGAAAGCAATGATCTGGGTTATGTCTAGGCATCCCAATGACTGAACAGGTTTAACGGCTTGTACCCAATGAACAGAGTACAAATTGACTACTCCTGTTAACTCCAAGTTGGTTAATTTGGTAGAGCCTCCATTTTTGTTTGTTTCTCTGACCTCATCTTCTGATGAAAACTCCCAGGACTGTTTACCACACCCTTTTAAGTAATTTGAATGCCATACTTAATTCTCTTTTTACACAATCCTTTCAAAAAATATCTTAGTCTTCCTGGACTATGAAAATTGGTTAAGCCTGACGTTTACCAAAGATCTAATTCCACGGCTGGGCTCATGCCCGGACTGCCAGGCAGGGTCTTCTCTTAGAGTTTGGAGTACTTTGCAAGCTCCCTGGACAGATTAGGATCGAGTAATTCATCTCATTGGTTCTGTTCTTCCATATACACAACACAAGTCAATGTTTGTTATGACTTTCTTGATCCTTATTTATAAGACAATACAAGAGGAAACCATGTGTGTATGTTTGAAATAGAAATGATACATTGCACAGATATGGTTCACCACGTTCTGGGATGGGTTGTCAGTGTTCAAATGGGGAGTCTGAAGAGTAGGAACAGATGCTTTTTTTCCTTAATGGCTCTTTCCCTAATTTAAAATCCTTCCATTTATTTCCCTAAGATTTAGTGATAACTTTAAACACTTTAACTAAATTACCCAGCGGCTTGGCAGCCATCACAGTGGCAAATCTTTTTAGAAATCCTAACAATCTGTTAGATCATGGGTACTATGATATAAAATCTGCATGCTTCACATAGAAAAATTAAATCAGTGCAATGGATACAAATACATAATGCAAATGGCACCATTTCCAAACGGAGGGTACATGACCTGCTTCTAAATATTGAATTTCTATGTTTTCTTTCAGTCATTGACTTTCTAAATTTGGGCCAATTTATTCTCATTATTCCTAAGTAAACCTATTTTGATTTTTTTTTTTAACAGTTATTTTATAATCAGATAGAGCCAGCCAGCCCTGATTCATGGATCCTGATGTTGCTAGGATACATGGTTTGGTACTTGATGAAAGTCTATCACTTCAAAGGAGAAAACTTTCAAGTGTCCTAGAATCTGACACTCTTGTCTTCCACTGCAGAAGGTGGGCCCAATCCTAGAGCTTCTCAGAAGCTCACAGACTGCAGGATTGGCCTCCCCTGCTTTGAAATAAGCCTCCTCTCTGTTGGGGCTGTGCAATTGCTAACACTAGTCAGGTTGGTCTTAAAGCAAGGAACACACGTATTTATAATAAAACGCGTTTTCATGTTTGGTTTTATAGTGAAGAGAAAAAACCCAGAACCCCCAGATTTTATGTACTTTGAAAATATATTTAAAAACATTAAAAATTCTATATTTAAAACATATATTATATGTTAATTAGTACACTTAAATAGAACTTGTATTTACAATAGGCTTCTGATGCGGTTAAGTTTTAATGCCAATTTTTTTTCAATAACATAATTATATAAATATACTAAAATACAATAAATATTTTTTTGTCTGTTTTACATGGTGAATAATATCTTTACCATAGAGAAAACAAGGCCACAGACATTTACTTACATTTTCAATGGGAATCACCATAAAAAAGCAACAGGCCTGCCGGCATGCATGAAACACTTCTGCCACAGAGACCACAGCAACACTTTAAAAAAAAACAAAACAGAACTGAACAGAACAAAAATGAACAGCAACAGAGAAAGATTTTAACAAAATAAATCTTAGGTCAACATAAGCCACCAAGCGTGTGACTATGATGTAACCTATGGGGTAAGAGAGAGCCAGTGACCACACAATTGCTCAGGGTCTCCTATTCAACCACGTAACGGATCTGGCCTTTGCAGGACTTTGAGATTGTGACGGGACTTCCTGTTTTATAATTTTGTCCCTCAGAAGCAAGCTGCAAAAAGTTAACATACAGCAGATATTCGTTACATGTCAAAAATAATTACAAAGACAATATTTTCAAACAGCACAAAACAAACCTCTATTAAATCTTCCCTCTTTTAAAGATAGGTGTTCAGGTGGTATCATAAAGGATAGGCTCGGCTCGTTCTAAATGAAAGACTGAACAAATAGAAATTATTTGCTGATGGTATCTTCATTCCCTGGGTCATGGTGGACGTCCTCTTTTGCTGACCCCTCACCCAACCTCCTAAGATGCAGCAACTTCTGGAGGCTTTCTGCTATTCAAGGACCCTGGTCTAGGACATTCTCAGATCTGGATAGGGGGCTGAATGGGGGAGTGGGTTTAGCACTTTCTCCCAGGACCACTCTTCCAGACTCCCAACTTTACTTCTCCAAACCCAAGATGGCAGAGGTGAGGCAGGGACCCTCTCCATGAACAGACAGGATGGGCAGGAGGTTGCTGAGGCCTTCACAGGGAGCAACACTTTGTCAGCTCTGTCCCGGCCTCTTCCATTGAGCAAGGCACCTTTTCAAGCCTTTGGTGTCCTGGATGTGCAGACACCTTCTCGAAGTCTTGTCTCTGGACAAGATTTTCTGTCAGTAGCCTTGGTCATCCAACCTGAGTTTTGGGGCCTTTTCCTGTCCCTTCCCCCTTACCAAAAGTTCTCAGAAGACAAAACCCTGGTTTCCTCAAGTCTAATTTCAAAGCAGTAAGTGTTCATGTTGCAAGCATCTTCTCTCTCATTGTATCAGTCTCAAGATCACAATGCCATATTTGGTTCTGAACCTGCTCCAGGCTTATCCAGCTTTAGGACAAATTACCCAGGGGTGGAGAGCATAAGTCAGCTTGAGTGGGGTCCTCCAGCGAGAACCTCTTAGCACAGTTAGATAATGTAGGCACTTAAAGCGCGAGGTCCAAGCAACTTGACATAGTCATTCCAGAGCCACCTCTGAAAGGTCCTTCAGAGGCCTCCCTTCTGGAATGTCTCAAGTACCATTCCCCACCCCCACCTAGACCTCAGGATGGCCGCTCAGGAATTTCTCCTGTACCACCCGGAAATGACACGTCAGCTCCACACAGCCTCCATATGGCTGCTCTGTAGTCTCATTTCACTGGCGTGTGGACTCCTACTCTGATCTAGGCGTTTCTGGGTCCATACAGAACTCCACCTTTTGCTTGCAAGACAATTTTTAAGCCTTACCATGATTCTGTGAAGGCTTATAATGATTTACCCAACGTTTACCCCTCGTAAAAAAGAATCTTCATTTTTGTGTTTTGTTGTCTTTTTCTCTTCTTAAAAAAAAAAAAAAAGAAAAAGAAAAAGAAAAGAAAGAAATCCCTGTTCTCCATGCTTCTATGAGTGCCACAATGACAAAATTTGTTCACTCGTTCACAGCAGTGGTAAATTATTTAGAGCGCGCAACTGATTTTTCTTCCTTTGAGAGAAAACAAAACAAAGAGGGGACCAAAGGGGGAGGGAGGGAAAGAACGTGCTCTAAGAAAATGTAGGTTTTTCCGACAAAAGGAGACTCCCCTGACCAAGGCCCAAAGGGCGAGTGGGAGCCTAGGAGGTGCATCATGGGAAGTGGAGTGAGCACTTGGTTCAGTTGCCTTAATTTTTATTCATTGTCCAGTCATCTGATTGATATTGCAAACATCTTTACAACATACAAATAAATCTCTTATCAACCAGAATATATATTGAAGGAATTCTTTCCCCATCCCTACTCCCTATGGGAACTAAAAAAAAAAAACAAAAAAAAAAACAAAACAAAACAACAAAACAAACAAAAAAAACACAAAACAAACAAAAATATACCCCTCCCAGCCCCCATTCCCTAAGCCAGTAAAGCGATGACAACAGCACCTTGACATTGTTTTAATTCCAACGCTATCAGAAGTTAAAAGCAGTAAAACAGATAATAGTACTAACAAGAACGAAGATACTTACTGTCTAAAATGTAAACGGAATGTTTTGGTTCAAATTTTTGTTGTTTTTTTTTTTTTTGTCTGTTTTCTGAAAGAGGACAGTTTATTATCAATTCACAATTAAAGCAGCATGCAATTTATTATTATTTTTTTTTTAAACTTTTTACGTTTTCAATTCTTGGCAACGGCAACAAACCACAACATCATCGAGGAATGTAATGCAGACTTTTTAAAGTTGTGCGCAAAATGACTGTTTCCCTTCTGGTCATGGATAGGTCCAATAAATAGATTGTAGAACCACTGTACTGTATAAACTTCATTTATACATGCAGTTCATAAAATTATTTTTCTTAACTGAATAATTTACCCTGTTATGTATATATACAAATAGATAATTTTTGTCTCAATATAATCTATACAACATAAATCCACTATCTTCCCCTTTTAATGGTCAATGTACATACACAGGAAGTGTCTATCCTTATGAACCGCCAGCCAATTCTCTTTTTGCTATCCATGGTCAGGGCCCGCACGTACGACTGGGTAGTTCGGCACTGGGAGTTCCAATGCCTTTTGTCTATGCCCCTGCAGCCCTCCTTTGTGTAACCCATGGGATTGCACTTGGTCTCATAGAAGTACTGTTTCAGTTGGCCTTTCGATACGGGGACTTTTTCAAGGACCGTGACCGTCCCGCCCGACATGTCCACTGCAGTCTTTTTATCCGCCGCTGTCACCCACTCGCTAATGCTGTCACACACGCTCAGCTCCCCACGGCGGGCGGGGTCAGAGTGGCGCCGGACCCTCATAGACATGTTTGCAGCATCCAGGTAATTTTTGTATTCCTCAAGCAGAAAGAGAAGAGGAGGCTCCAGAGGCACTTGACTACTGAGCATCACCCTGGAAGTGTACAAGTCCGCGTCCTTATTGTTCTCTTCACTGGGCCGAACTTTCTGGTCCTCATCCAACAGCTCCTCTATCACGTGTTCAAAAGTGTCAGCCAAGGAATTGAGGCCTCTCGAGCCTGCCTTGGGCCCATTCACGCTCTCCAGAGTCCCATGGGTCCGCACACCTGGGTAGGCCAAGCTGCCTTGTCCTCGGACGTTTGCTTCCTTCATGGGGGCAGCCTTCATGCAACCGAAGTATGAAATAACCATAGTAAGGAAAAGGATGGTCATCACTCTTCTCACCTGGTGGAACTGTAGGGAGAAAGCAGAGAGAGGACACAGAACTCGTTAGGGCTTCCTTCCGCGGGGATGCAGTGCGGCCATGTGATTGTAACTCCAGGCCATTCTGCAGGGTCAAGGATTTTATGTACTGGTGATAAACTCCGGCTGCAACGCGAGCTAATGTCAGGAGTGCGCTCTGTGTGGTTTAATATAAACCAGAGACCGTGCTGTGTTTGCCCCAAGACTGGGCCTTGAAACCCAGGGTGAGACGGCTTCTAAGCAAGTGAAAAAAACAGGGCTTCAAGTTCTCCTCCTTCCTCCCACTTTGGCAGCTTTGTAAGCTTAATTTTTAATGATCTCTGCTCAGGCTGTCACAGAAACACAAAATCAGAGATGTTACTAAGCAACAACTGCAAGTGTAATAGTAATTTTTTCTCTTTTCAAGTTAGCAGCATGGTCCTACTGCGGGAACGTGTGACGGGAACAGTAGTGGCCTGAGGGGTCTGTGGGGGCCTTTCTAGCTGTGAGAAAGCTAGGCAGGAAGAGCAGCAGAACAAAGAAGTCAGCGAGGGGCAAAGAGCCTTTACACTGACTTTTTTTTCCCCCTCCCGTAGAGATAACCTATTACGACCAAGCAGAAAGATAATCCCATCAAGCCATCCTGCTTTACAGATAAGGAAACCAAAGGCCACTGAAGGAATTGCTTCCTGTCCCGAAGAAAGTTTATATTAGAACTGGGGGCTCCCAACTTCAGCTCCAGTGTTTCCCTATTACACCTGGGTGGTCATAACCGAAAATGTTTTGCTTATTTCCAAACACAAATCATTTTCTACGCGTTGATTTTAATGGCGTGTCTATGCCTCGGGCTGATGTCATGAAAACAATGTGTCTACTTAAGAGAGAACTGGAAAAGTCAGCATTAAAAAGGCACTGAAGTCAATTTCAAATGCCTCCCAGATGCGGATCCACAGTTATCTCCACCAACTCTCCGAGCCCCTCACCCCTTGGCTTTCCTGGCTCACAGGCGGCCCCATCTAAGAAAGCTCAGTTTCTCCTTTTATTGGAGGTGTGGTCCGGTGTGTATGTGTATGAGAGAGCTCGGAGTTTATCACACCTTTAAAAAGCTGCGTGGCATTTTGCACATTTTGGAATAGGCTTCTTTCTGTGCTTTTGAAGTTTTCTGGGAAGTCCCTTAACAGCACACCACAAAATTAATCTGTTCCTGTTTGCCAGAGGGCTGCTATTCTCTAAATTTGGCTCTACGTCTACAAGCAGACTCTGGGAAGCCAATTAGGATAGGTGAACGAACAACATGAAAACATACCTACAGACCGACCCAAGGTTACCGTCTGATGGTGAAGGACTTCAGAATCACTTACCTGAAACACTGGGTCCCTTAGCAAGAGAGAGAGAAGCATCCCTCAGCTCCAACACTCTAACTATTCCTACTTCTCAGTCCTGGAGCAAGGACTTACAAAGAGACACACACGTGCCCTAGTTGTTATGCTGTGCTAACCAGTAGGAAGAAGGACTGTTTTTCTGTCCATGAAGTGTCACTGAACAGGAAGGCAACAACCTACCTCCAGTCAATGGGTCATTCTGCAGAAATGGCTGAAAATGCTGGTACGGAGAAACAAACGTTTCTGTTCTCCGCTTTTATAAGAGATCACGGAGAGACTATTACTGTCCCCAAACACCCACAAATTTCCTTGTGGATTCACTCTCACTTTGTACAACTAGCAAGCATGCTCAGGACTGTCTGCAGTACACAAGGGTCTGAGGGTTGGAAGGGCACACTGGTTTGAATGAACCACAGATATCCATTCTGCTTACACCTGAACTTTTTGTGAATGTTCTGGATTCTGCACCACCAAAGAAATGTATCCTCCGAGGAGCTTTCTGTACCTGGCTGTACCACTGAATGAAAATCCTTTCTCCTAATGTTCCCAGTTCAAATTAAAACAACCCAAGGGGCACCTCCGATGGAGGCTGAGGAAAGAATGCAAATTTAGAATATTTCACTCCAGCCATCTATATCATCTGTATATTACTACATCCATCTATATCACTAGAGATTTGCTGTGATCAGTTATCTTTTAATACTATTATTTCATTAAATCTAAGATGCCTGCATTATAAAACACACCATTTTATGTACCACTAAGAAATTAAAAAGGCAGCCAATTAAACTATTGCTTTCTTTATCGCTTGGAACTGTTACTGTATACTTGCTGAAGAGCTCTCTTAGGCTTATTTGGGCACATTTTATCATATATAATTTTTCTGCATACATAACCAAAGAAAACTAAGCAAAATAAATTGGCTAAGGTGGTGACAACTGTGCCGTGACTCCTTCCTACCTGGCCAACAATAACAATAAAGTGACATCAACTGTAGGACACAACCTATTTCAGAGATGTTAAAAACATGAATCGGAAAATGCTCATTTTAGAATTAATCAAATAGAGTAAGTCTCGTAAATATTTACTAAGTGCCCACACAAACTGCTTACAATGGCCTAAGGCACTCAGGCACCTTTAAATACAGGGTTGGGCAACTGTTTTATAACCACTACCACAGTAATAAGTCTTTTAATGATAACCTTTTCCTATACTTGGCTTAAAGAAGTTTACCCTGCCTTTTACTGGTCTCATCTTTTTATTAATAACTTCTCGGTTACAAAAGTAGTCAGTCCTTTACATATTCTTCTTAGCAGTTCCATAAGTATTTCAGATACAAATGGTATCTGAGTCAATATAACTTGGCTTCCATCCTGAAGCCCAAACCCGGGGCATCCCTGAAAGTTGAACATCTGCAGAGTCAGTAATGAACTTCCTGGTGCTGAAGTCCAGCCCCCATCTCCAGCCCTGCCCAGAGGGACACTTCTGGGATGCTCACTGCCTACTCACTCACAAGGCCTGGGAACGCATCCAACACCTACTTTTTGTGGGGACAATGTTCCTTCCTAACTTTTCTGTTTCTGACAGTGATTTCTTATTCCTCTGGACCGTCCAGGGTGAAGGCAAGAAATCTTGGAGTCAGGTTTGACCATACATTTTAGGTATGGTCTTCAAATCCAATCAGCAAAGAAGTCCTGTTCATTTTTCCTTTAAGACATTTTTTTCTTGTCCATCCCCCTTTTCCTCCGTCCCACTGCCACCATTTTGGCTCAGCTGTCACCATTTGGTTTTGGGACTACAATGTCCCCCAGACGTACTTCACATCCTTTCTGCTCCATTCAACTATGATGACCACTGCCTGACTAACCACTCTGAGCTCATCATTCTCTTACAAAAACTTGCAATGGCATTTTTTTGTTCCACTAGATCCCATCTAACCTCTTTGTCTGGTATTCATACCCTTCAAAATCTGGTCTCACCTTACTCACCTCTACTCTGATCAGGCCTGAGTCCCTGGAACCCCAGAAACATTATTGCCTGGAAGTGACTTGTTCCATTCCTGGCAAACTCTTTTCTCTCTCTCTCTAAGTCTTGTTTATCCTTCATGGCCCAGTTAAAGCATCAAATCACACATGGCACCTTCTCTAATTACTCCAGCACACACTGTCCTCCTTCTCTTCTAAAATTTGCATGTTACATCGCATTTAGTACTTCATTCCCTACTCACTCATTAATTGTTGACGGTGTTTGCTAACCATGGCCAGTCTTCAGTTAGATGATAAGCTCTCTGAGGGAATGAGTCATGTCTGACCCAATTAATGCTTAACACAGAGTAATATAATAGTTCTCAGTAAAAACTTACTGATGAGTTTTTTGAACCATGAGAAAAGACAGTTTTGACCTAATCTTCATGGGAAGCCTTCCCTTTTGGAAAGCACCAGTGAAGTCACTGGAATTATTTGGTCAAGTACAGGCCATGCTAAACCCAAATTATAAGCTCGAAGGGATCTGATAGATGTCAATGATCAGTCATGAAGAATCTCTTCAGCTTCTCTAACAGGGCAAAGCTTTACTTGAATGATTTCTAAAAAGCAAATAACATGACATCATATGAACAGCCCCCGTCATTTGTGTAGCTCTGTTTCTAATAGAAGACTTTGGAAAAGCAGCTGGTGATAATAATAATCATAGCAAAACTTGGACTTTTTAGTCTTGTAACTGCTTTTTTTTTTTTTTTTTTTTAAGATTTTATTTATTTATTTGACAGAGAGAGAGATAGCAAGAGCAGGAACACAAGCAGGGGGAGTGGGAGAGGGAGAAGCAGGCTTCCCACCGAGCAGGGAGCCCGATGCGGGGCTTGATCCCAGCCAGGACCCTGGGATCATGACCTGAGCCGAAGGCAGACGCTTAACGACTGAGCCACCCAGGTGCCCATTGTAACTGCCTTTTTTGCTGTTAACCTCCTCAGTGAGTGATTTTATACGCTGTATCAGGAAATCCTAAAAGTAAAAGCTTCCATGACAATTCCTAACATTTTAGCCCTTCAGATGAGTCTATTACGCCAAAGATGAGAGGCGGTGTAATACTGCTAAGTAGACGGTTAGTCTATATATCTGTTTATATGTAATAAATTCACTGGTGCTGTCTAATTCTGCTCCAAGGCTTACAACAATCAACTCAACTGCATCTATAAAATGCTAGAAAGGATTTCTTTTTTAGCCCCATTCTCAAAAAATTAAATATAGTACGCTGGGCTAAAAAGAAAATCGACAAAATAGAAATAAAGTTTAGTTTTAAGCATGACTCACAAGTCTTAAACATTCAACCAGATGAATATCCATGACAGCATGCTGTAGTAATAACTTACATTTGTCTAAAAGACTACAGAACATTCACAAGTATGATCTAATTTGATTGTTACAAGGAGATAAGACAGATATTATTATCCATATTATACAGATGAGACAATTATGGTTCAGAGAGGTTCACAGGTTACCTCTTCGTCCAGGTTTTCACCATCAGGACATGCTGCTGGGTTTAGAATATTTAACTGCCAGGAGAAGAGAGGCTCTGCTACAGAGGGTGGTCAGAGAAGGAACTTCTAAAATGTGGCCACAGTTCTCTGCAGGTGTGTGTATCCTGGAGCCCAACTTTCTTTCTTTCTTTTTTTTTTAGATGAAGACATTGAATGTTTATTTTTTTTAAATTTATTATTTTTTTTATTCTTATGTTAATCCCCATACATTACATCATTAGTTTTAGATGTAGTGTTCCATGATGGAGTCCAACTTTCTAAAGGCAGCACCCCCGAGATGCTACTTTTTAGTATTGGATTAATTGTGACCTAGAAGACCCTTTGACTTTAATGCCATTCCAGTGGATGGAATTTCAGACAACATGGTCTTCCTCTAAAGGAAAGCTTTGCAAAAATTTAGGCATGCTAGAAAAACATTTCCATGGCCAAAGCTAAGAAGGGAAAGCAAACAGTAATATGGGTAACTCAGGCAAACAAGAGAGAAAACACAAAGCGTTCCTTGTTGCCAATCCCTTAGGGTTTTGTCTATGAGCATGTAATCAAAGAAAACAGTTTAAAGATAGGGCTGCTCATCTTAGTCCTATAAGCAACAAGGATAATGGTAACATTGAAGAAATTGTCAATTAATATTTAATTCCTAACATATATGATGCAAGCCTATTAACAGACCACCTTAATGCAATCTTGCAAATCAATGCAAATAATCTTTGTGTCCAGTTTCACTACATGCATATATTTTGTTTGTTCATTCATCATACAAAGAATCTACCTTCAAATCTTACAGTCTAGAGGGAAGTAGGACATATATTTAAGTAATAAAAACAGAAAGGTAGAAACGACCCAGGAAAAGTAAAGAAAAAATTCTATAAAGAGAAAGAGGTTACTTCCAGTTAGAGAATGAAGAATGCTTTGTGAAGAGGAAGGCAAAGGATAGGGAGGATTTAGATGTGTCCGGAAAAGACACCAATGGATGGATGGAGGCTTGGTTGAAGTCATAGAATACATTTCTGGAGAGAAGAGCTCTGAAATGGAATAGTGAGAAATAACAGAGAATGACTGTCAGATTCTGGAAGGCTCTCAGGGGGATGTTAATGAGTTTGGACCCTGCCTTCCCGGCATGGAAGAGCCAGTGAAGAGTTTCTGAGCAGGGAAATTCTTCCAGAAGCCCAGTTTATCACCAGGTATAGGAGGGCCTGAAAGAATGATAGACTGGGAAAGACCAGTTAATTCATTGATTTTCTTCTTAGTGGCTGTTGAGCTTTAAAAATAAACAGTGAGGGGCACCTGGGTGGCTCAGTTGGTTAAGCAGCCGACTCTTGATTTCGGCTCAGGTCATGATCTCAGGGGTTGTGAGATCAAGCCCCGCAACCAGCTCCACACTAGGCATGGAGCCTGCTTAGGATTCTTGCTCTCTCCCTCTGCCCCTCCTCTTTCCCTAGCCCTGTGTGTGCACGTGCATGCCCTCGCTCTAAATAAATAAATAAATAGTAGTTACTTAAGTGTGAGATTGGAGTTAAGGACTTGGGTATATCTTTTGACTTAATTAATTTATTTCTATTTTCTACTTATTTATTTTTAGGCTGAAGTGAGTTCCAAAAGGAGAAGGGGTTAGAGAGAAGTGTGCAGAGATGAGTGTTAACCACGGGTCATGTCTGGGTTGGCTGAAAGAACACCATGGAGGGAGATGGAGGGAAGGTGGGAATGGAAGCTGTCATTCCAATTATAATTACACTGAACTTGGATTCCACTGCTCAGCACTTTTAATTCAAAGATCTCCAAACACTTCGCAAATATTAACTAATTAAGACTCATAGGACCCTAGAGGTGCAGGTAACTATAATTATCCCCCTTTCGTACAGGAGGAAGGAGGACCAGAGTTTTTAATCAACTCATCCACTCACTGTGGTTCCCCTGATAGAACAAGGTCAGAAGCTCAGATTCCAAAGGAAAACTAGGCCTTTCAACTACAGAGACCAGTTCCTTTCATCCCTCTGCATTATTTTCCCATTAGGTATATACTGCTTAGGCGAGAATAAAACAAACAAACAAACAAAACAAACAAAAAAACCTGAAAACAAATAACTTCACATTCCTCAAAGAAAATAATTGGCAGTTGGAATCCATAAGTAAAATGGCGGTGGAGGCCTAATGATCATGACAGATGCTCACCTATTTGCTTGAATGACCAATCAATTGAAACTAATAAATATTTTAGTAAATGAAATCTAATAAGGCAGATGTTCCAAAGCTTTGAAGGAAGTACCTTTAAAAATGTAGTTTTCAACCATAATGTATTTTATGTTCATGGGTATCCAATTATGCTTTCTACACAACACAGTCCTTCATACCAGAGTACTCTCTGATCCCCTAGTGGACACATGGTACTGTGACACTTGCAGACATTACTTAGCCTCACTGAGAGTGCCAGAGAAATTGCTGGTTCTTACAGACCCAGAATAATACATACATGTAATTAGCATGTAAAAAAGTATATTGCCCTGAATTATTAATTTGATAGATAAATTTACATACATCTTTGATAGAAAGCACAACAGCTCTGGTCCTTTATTAACACCTTCTATTCCATACTCCATCCTTGAAAAAGCAAACATTTTTCTACTGGTCAGACACCCAACTTACCCAGGACTAACACTAGACCATATTCTCCATTAGGATGGAGAATTACAATTTCTGCAGTACCTTGTACAAAGTAGGTTCCCACGCATGCTAAATGACTCTCTTCCCTCTGCTCTGGTAATATTTGTATAGTATTTAGGGAGGTGAAATTAAAGTAAGAACAGGAAGTCTTAAAATGAGATGGAATGAATTTTGGAATAAGGGCTAGAACATGCCTAGCACAAGGACCAGGTCTGGGCAGAGAACATCCCACCTGCCATTTCCATCCCAGGCACAGCTGCCACCATCCAAAAGTCTTTAAGTGCCTCCAAAAGTACTGCCCCAAGAAACCTACTGTTCTACAGTAACCAAGGAAGAATGCCTGAAAGCCAGAGCCACCCACAGCTGGAAGTCCTATCCATGCCCTGCCCACTTCCTCCAGCTCCTCTTCACAGAGTAATACTGCCCAAACAGTGCACAGATCTGTAATAAAGTCAAGCATATCCAAGCCAATTGCCTATCAAATGAATAGACAGCTTAAAAATTTTGCTTTTTAAAATACATTTTTACATGCTATTTTTATAAAAGATTTTATTTATGTATTTATTTTGAGAGAGAGCAAGCGAGTGCTCACGTACACAGGGGAAGGGGCAGAGGGGAAGGGAGAAGGGAGAGAATCCCAAGCAGACTCGTGCTGAGTGTGGAGCCCAATGCCAGGCTGGATCTCACCACCCTGAGATCATGACCGGAGCTAGACGCTTAACCGACTGAGCCATCCAGGTGCCCCCTTAAACTGCTATTTTTTAGATCAGAAGAACAAAATGGCAGTTAACATTCAATTAAAAAGCTTAACTTCTTTAATTAGGATTCTGTTTTCTTTAGAATTTCAGGTGAGATTTGTTTATATAAACTAAAGTTCAGATTTAACAGTATTCTAACTATTATTATTGTTCTTGACTTTTTAAGTTTCTTATTTTAAGTACAGTTAATTAACACCCAGTGTTATGTTAGTTTCAAGTGTGCAACACAGTGATCCAACAATTCCATACATCACCCTATGCTCATCACAAGCACACTCCTGAATCCCCATCACCTATTTAACCCATCCCCCCACTCACTGCCCCTTTGGTAACCATCAATTTGTTCTCTGTAATTAAGAGTCTGTTTCTTGATTTATCTCTCTCTTTTTTCCCCTTTGCTCATTTGTTTTGTTTCTTAAATTCCATATAAATGAAATCATACGGTATTTGTCATTCTCTGGACAATGTTCTATTAAATTGCAAAAAAACAATGCATTATTAAATTCCCATAGGTGGCAGACAGTAATGTTAATTATGATCTGATCTACCAGGTTCCATTAAGTTTCAATGACCTACTTTGTAAGGACCTGAAAAAATTAAATGAAACCTTGCTTCTCAAAGTGAGATCCATGGGCCAGCAGCATTAGCATCACCCAGGAGCTTATAAGAAATGAAGACTCTTGGGGCAGCTGGGTGGCTCAGTTGGTTAAGCGTCTGCCTTCGGCTCAGGTCATGATCTCAGGGTCCTGGGATCGAGCCCCATGTCAGGCTCCCTGCTCAGTGGGGAGTCTGCTTCTCCCTCTCTCTCCCTCTGTGCTTTCTCTCTCTCTCTCTCTTTCAAATAAATAAAATCTTAAAAAAAAAAAGAAAAAGAATCTCAGCTTCCCTTCCTCCATCCCATCCACCCTATCCACTAAAACAGAATCTGCACTTTGACAAGATTCTTATACTTCAAGATGATTCATATACTTATTAAAGTTGAGAAACATTGGACTGTAAATGATAAAGAGAAAAGAAGCTACTTCAAATGAGGAAATGAAAGGGTTAAGGTCAACTTAAGTATTGTGGTACATTCTGAGCATATCATGGGCTTACCTGCCATCTTTCCTCATTGGTTCAACTTGTTTTATTGGGACATTTATTATGTAGGAAAATATTTTTGCTTTTGTAATGGTATTAAATAAATCTGGGCTCCCTTTATTGTCACCTGGCTTTTCCACTATTGTGTTTATAAAGTACAGGATACCTATAAACGTGATTGATTGAATGAGAATTTATATTGTACTATGGACCTAAATCTGGACTTCCACTCACTTCCACTCCACTAATTTTTATCTCAATGCTACAAACCATGTGCAAGCATAATTGGTCTCCCTGATCACTTACAAAGCCTAACATCATTCCCTCAATGGAAATGACACCAATAGCATTAGCAGGCGATAGATTTCCACACACATGAATATTCCTTTCAGCCAGATAGCTCTGAAGGTGAAACAGAGACAGAGGCAGGGAAAACGGACTCACTCAATAAAGATTTATTTCTTTTTTTTTTCTTATTCTTATGTTAATCCCCATACATTACATCATTAGTTTTAGATGAAGTGTTCCATGATTCATTGTTTGTGCATAACACCCAGTGCTCCATGCAGAATGTGCCCTCCTCAATACCCACCACCAGGCTAACCCATCCTCCCACCCCCCTCCCCTCTAGAACCCTCAGTTTGTTTTTCAGAGTCCATTGTCTCTCATGGTTCGTCTACCCCTCCGATTTCCCTCGCTTCATTCTTCCCCTCCCGCTACCTTCTTCTTCTTCTTCTTTTTTTTTCTTAACATATATTGCATTATTTGTTTCAGAGGTACAGATCTGAGATTCAACAGTCTTGCACAATTCACAGCGCTTACCAGAGCACATACCCTCCCCAGTGTCTATCACCCAGTCACCCCATCCCTCCCACCCCACCCTAAAGATTTATTTCTAAGCCCGCCCTAAAACTAACAGATCTAGCTAACATCTACCACCTAACTCCTAAATAAAACCCACAAAACAACAGCAGTGGCAGCAACAACAAAACCCTAAAACGTATCAGTGTATCAAGCATCCAAATCCCTAGCCAACCCAAATTCATCTTTATCTCACTCAGTAAGGTACCCAGCAGGCAACCCAATTTCTCAGTTGGGTTCCAACAACTGGGATCATTTGCTTCAAGACTGAAGGAGGCAACGTGGTTTAAAAAAAAAAAAAAAAAAAAAGTTAGCTTTCTAAAGAAAAGTCTAAACATTTTTGAGTTACAGGGACATCATCAGGGAGTTGATGGGGTAGTTTCATCAACAGAACTGGAGATTGCTTCACTGTTTAGGTTTTTTTACAAAGGATTGAAAGACAGCTAGTTCCCAAACACCAAGTCACCAAGTCATCAGTATGTACACAAATGACTCACACTGGGAAGCCTGATAGTGTTGTGTTAGATCACCTGCAAATGGGTGGGGCTGAGATGACACAGAACCCTCTTTTCCCAGGCGGAAGCCTAAGTATTACTGGGTTCCATCTTAAGCCCCATACAGTACAGATGTGAACACAACTAAGGAGCTGCCTCCTCCAAATTACAAACACGGAGGACTTACTACCAGGGGATGTTGTGAAAGTGCAGCAGAGCACTGTCTTTCAAGTTCCGGGATCCAGGAATAAGCATGTTCTGTACTTTAAAAAAGTGCAAGGGTGGTGTAACTGCGCCCTTTGTCCCCAAGGGGAGAAAACATGCAGTAACTCTCTCAAGCCAGAGGACAAAAGGAATCCCCCTTTAAGAAAAGTTTGCAATAATGTGGAAATTGAAAACAAGCCAGAACCCATTACAGTTAAAAACCAAAACCAAAAACAAACAAAAGCGACTATATTTCAGTCTCTTTGCTCAGAATTGGAAACTTCAAATCAACAGGTTGCTTGTAAGATGTTGCTGGACACTCTGGAGTTCCTGGGATGAGATGCTATGGGAATTTTGGCAGCTGTGAGCTGACGCCCACGAGACACCATCCCCACACAAACACACTCTTAATGGACCCCAGAGCTGTGGTAACGGCATGCCCTTCCCAGTTTTTCCACAGATGGTGCTTCTGAAATTTTCCACAGCCAATGTATTCCTGTGGTTAATTAGTTATCTGAGTGAATTCCATCACAGAATATCTGTTCATAATTAGAGCCATCTTAGGTCCAAACTGGAAGCCTTCAATGTCATTACTTCAGAAGGGGTAAAATGAGAATGGGACAGATGATTCTCACCTGATGAAGAGACTGCTGTCTAGATTAGGCCCTATCCTCTGAACTACGATAGAAAACATTAATTTTTACAAAGCAAGAGGTGAAAAACAGGTAGGGTAAGAAACTGGACAGATAAGGTGCCCCTAGAACACAAGAACAGCGTTCCTTTTAAAACCACTATCGGGAAATTCTAAGAGAAAGATGAAATTAGCAAGAGAACGCCATTAGCTCTCCGTTGCTCACCTTTATGAGACTATTTTCAGGAATCAGTTTGTTAAATTCCACATGCCACAGCCCTTCTTCTGGGATGCACAGTCATACCATACAGAAGCGTGTGGGCAGATGCCAAGACGTGCATGGACATGCAGCCCTCTCTGTAGAAACTCAATGTTCCAACCGTTAACAAGGATTAACCTCCTGCACACGTGGAGAAAACTGGTGGTTCCACACATCCAGTTGTCCTTCGGGTTATTTTTGCATCTGACTCTATAATTTCTTTTAATTACTTATTGTAAAGCACAGGGAAGTGCTCATTATTTGTAGCTTAATGCAGGAGCAAAAATAATGGAGTACGTGCCCCTGCTCACTGCCCTACCACAGTCCCCAACTCTTGTAAGTGTCCCTGTTCATGTGAGTAGCAGAAGCAAGCCAGTTTCTGGGCCCTGCGCATAATGAGCCATGTGGACCCTGTTCCAGAAATTGGCCATGTTGCAGAGCTACTATAAAATACAAGGAAAATATTAACATCTCAGATGACAAAAGATCCATATGGCTGGTCAGAAAATATCCACAGCACTTAAGCCAATAGAATGTACCTATATGGAAACATTCGATTCTGTTTCATGAGCATCAGGACTGTGAGAACATCTGTTTGTCTCCAACCCTTTTCGCTAGACATTGATTCCTACAGAATACATGCAAATTGAAACACCAATATATTTAATCTAAGCAGTGGGATGAGGGATGTGTTTCTATCTATGTGGTATTTATAAGTAAACACAGTACTGGAGGTAGTGGTGTGTATGGGGGGGTGGATTTTGGGAGAAGCCGTGGGCAGCTGGATAAATAAGTAGTATCAAGCTTCTCTTTGTATTAAAAAATGATTTAAAATAATAGCTAACATTTATGAGCAGCAAGGTAGATAACCAAGTTATCCGCAGCTTACAGCTAAGAAAACTGAGGCTCAGAGAGGTTCAATAAATTGCCTAAAACTACATGCCCAGCATGTGGTAGAAGTGGAATTTGAACCAGAGATGGCTTGCATGCTTCTTTCCACATGGGGTCAGATGTGGATGTGGGCTTATATTTTGAGGGAGGTCTACTTGGCAGAGACAGCCTGCAAACCCTATGTATCAATTTCTTATTTAAGCAAAGCCCTCTATGATCATTCCTGATAAGCAGTTTATTTACACACTAATTTCACAAGGTTGACAATCACTCTAATGTTTCTGCTTTACTATCTCTTCCCCAGATTGAAGCATTCCCTGAAGGTATCAACCATACACGCATACTTAACAGGGCATAGTGTCAACACAATGCACGGAGGTAATTTGTTTGAAATGTCATAACATTTTCCCCTGAGAAGATCTCACTGGGCCTCGAACAGAACCACATGCTTTTTAGATCGCTAACCACAACTGCCAAATACTCCTGTGTCAACTCCACTTGAGTAAGAATGATTTCAATCAGGACCCAAATACCAATGTGCCTTAAGGAAAAAAGAAAAAGAAGAAAAAACAACTTGTGACATAAAATCTTTCTTTTTAGTACCCCAACCTAATCCCCTCAAAATCTAAAGGCCTGGTTCCCTAGGCCACCCCAATTGTGACTCATGCCATGGTCCTGTTACTCAAGAACAGAGCTGAGGGCCTGACATGGCAGTGGCAGAAAAAAGGTATGGCAGGACAATCTCAAATTTATTCTCAGGGAGTGGTTCATACAACTAGTTAGGACCACAAAGACCGCAGAACAGGTGATCCAACATGGACAGAGCAGCAGACTCTCAGATTGCACCCATAAGAGCAACCAAGTTGAAACAGCCAAAGGAAAAAAGGTCACGGGGTGGAGACCTCACACGGGTTCCCTGCCTCCAAACGGGTACCTGGAGGCCCTTGGCATGAACCGCAAAGGCAAAGTGGACCCCACAGCCACACTGAGTGGATACAGAACATGTACCCAAGACGACATCCTGAAAGTGTGCGGCAGGTTGGATGCATGATGGCACAAAACACCGAATACCTTGCTTCTGGCCACAGTCAGCCCTCGGATGATAGCAGACTTCTAGAGAAGCAGCTGCAAAGAGCCTGAGAGCAGAACTGGAAATGCCTGCTGTGAAAGCCTTCAGAGGTACGGACAAGAGAAAACGTGTATTTGTCAGTGGTGTGTCAGCTAGCTTCTGGCAGTCCACCCTTATGCCCAGGAATTATTTTTTGTGTAGCCACATATACTCATCACTGCAACGCCCCACGTGCCACGAGGCCACAGAGAGGAAGAGGAGTGGCTTTCCCTTTTAAAGGGCCCCCTAAAAAATTCGATGAAAAAGAATGCCTGGGGCGCCTGGGTGGCTCAGTTGTTAAGCGTCTGCCTTTGGCTCAGGTCATGATCCCAGGGTCCTGGGATGGAGCCCCGTGTCGGGCTCCCTGCTCCACCAGAAGCCTGCTTCTCCCTCTGTCCCTCCCCCTGCTTGTGTTCCCTCTCTCGCTGTGTCTCTCTCCATCAAATAAATAAATAAAATCTTTAAAAAAGAAAAGAAAAAGAATGCCTGCTTGAATGGAATAACAATTCTGCCACGCTCCTTTCACCACACTTTTCTATGCAGAACTAAAGGGATTTTTTTCCCCCCTAAATACAGCACACTGTCTGCAGAGAAAAAGAAGACTAAGAATCAATCTTTCCAATGAGAATGATAGAGCCATGTGAACATGACCTGGAATATATGCTTTTTGAAATGTGGAGAGGTTAGCTAGGCTATAAACCCTGTGTTTTTACAGGATCCCTTATTTGTATGATGCGGGAGACTGCCTGGCAACTCTAAAGGAAAAGTAACAATACCGTGTCATCGTTCAATGTTTATGCTGTACTCCACCAGCTTTAATTTATCTTAGAAAGTACTAATTTAGGGGCGCCTGGGTGGCTCAGTCGGTTAAAGCGACTGCCTTCGGCTCAGGTCATGATCCTGGAGTCCCGGGATCGAGTCCTGCATCGGGCTCCCTGCTCGGCGGGGAGCCTGCTTCTCCCTCTGACCCTCCCCCCTCTCATGTGCTCTCTCTCTCATTCTGTCTCAAATAAATAAATAAAATCTTAAAAAAAAAAAAAGTACTAATTTATTCAATTACACATCTTCAGGAAAGTGCAAAATCGTTCCTCAAAAGTGCATCCCCTTGGGTGTGAAAATTCTAAGCTCAGCAAGACCTGGTCCGTGATTTGGGATATATCTTCTGAACGCAGTACCTAAAAATAAGGTTAACAGCTGTGAAAAGAGCATCGAAAGCCTGGTGCACAGCGCGTTGTGGTGGAACAATGTCCTTTTCTGTTCCAATAAACACTGTTGTGGTCTTTATTATTGTTATTTTTTAAGATTTTATTTATTTATTTATTTGACAGAGAGAGACACAGTGAGAGAGGGAACACAAGCAGCGGGAGTGGGAGAGGGAGAAGCAGGCTTCCCGCGGAGCAGGGAGCCCGATGCGGGGCTTGATCCCAGGACCCTGGGATCATGACCTGAGCTGAAAGCAGACGCTTTAACGACCAAGCCATCCAGGTGCCCCTGTTGCGGTCTTTAGATCTATTATTGCTAGTTAGGTGAATAGTGAGTGCATGCTCAAACTTCCATTGCGCGAGCTTCTTCAAGTGGCAACTGAGTCCATTTCGTGTGTGTCACCAGAGCTGGCATAACCCCGTGGCCGTGGTGAAGCAGTATTTTTACTGAAATTGGTGTCTGCACCAAGTCTGGGACCGTGCAATATCCCCACTGAAAACTAGGGGCAAGGTGAGAGACAGAGACCTCACATAGAAGCTCACTCTCCATTTCTCATCTTTCAGATGGACACACACTCTGTTGTTGAGGCTATAAAGAAACAGCCATTCTCATACACTGACGGTGGGAACACAAAGGGTTCGAGCCCTTTGTTTTCTTTCTTTATTTTTTTTGTAAAGACTTTATTTATTCAGTTGAGAGAGAGAGAGAGCATGAGCAAGTCGAGAGGCAGAGGGAGAGAGAGAAGGAGACTCCCCACCGAGCAGGGAGCCCAATGCAGGGCTGGAGCCCAGGGTCCCAGGATCATGACCTGAGCTGAAGGCAGACGCTTAACCGACTGAGCCACCCAGGCGCCCCAGGGTTCGAGGCCTTTGCACGGCCCTTGGAGCATATCTATCAAAATTATAAATGAATTTTCCTGTTGACCCAGCAATTCCACTTCTGAGAATGTACCTATATAGGTAGGTGCACATTTACAAAATGATGTATACCCAACGTTAGTAACTGCAACAGGCATATAATAGCAAAAATACTAGAGATTGCCCAATTTCTAGTTATAGGAAAACATAAACTATACTGCATACATATAATAGAATCCACGCAACTGTAAAGAACAATTAGCTGCCTACATACTGAAATACAAAGCTCTCTGAAATATATTGGCAAGTAATAAAAACAAGGTGAAGAACAGTATATGTAGTATAGTATATTTGTTCAAAAAATGGGGGAAAATAGGGGCGCCTGACAGGCTTAGTCAGAAGAGCATGCGACTTGATCTCAGGGTCGTGAGTTTGAGTCCCATGTGGGGTGTAGAGATTACTTAAATAAATACAATTTTTTTTTAAAAAGATGGGGGAAAATAAGGGTGCTTGGCTGGCTTAGTCAGTAGGGCATCTGACACTTGATCTCAGGGTCATGAGTTTGAGCTCCACATTGCGAGTAGAGATTACTTAAAAATAATGGCTTAAGCAAATGGAGGGAACCTTAAAATAAATTTTTAAAAATGGGGGAAAATAACACATTCATATTTACTTATGTTTTCATAAAACACACTATGAAGGATTCACATGAGATTAGTACAAATGATCACCTATAGATGGTATGTGCTGGATGGGGAAACTGAGGTGGGCAACACACCTCAATGCAGACTTTTTAATACTTGTTTGATTTTGAATCATGTAAGTAAATTGACTATTAAAAATTAAATTAAAACTAGCCAATTTTTTAAAAAAAGTTTAACCCAGTGACTTCACTTTTGACAGACACCAATGCTCTGGTACAAGAAATTTATGCCAGTTCCTTTGTTATGTCCCAGTAGTGACTAAAATCAAGAAGTCTCAATTTCTGGGACATTTTCTGGAAGAAACCAATACAAGATGGGGGCAGTTGGGTATAGAGGGCAGTCCCTGGGACTGGGGAATGAAGACCTGAGTTCTGGGCCTGCCTTTCCCACTGGTTTTTAAGTTGACCCTATGAAATGGCTCATAATCAGCCATTTTTTAACCAACAAATTCGGCAAATTCATAGGTGAATCTTCATGGATGAGCCAACTGAAGGACCCTGCTGCCTCAGCTCTGTGATGGGACGATAAAAAATCTCACCTTGCCTGACTCATAGCATCATGCCAAGGGTCATCAACACAAGGAAAGGGGCTTTATAAACTGGAAAGGGCAACTGTACAAACAAATGTTGTTAACCACACCACCAGCCTGAGGGGTGGTCATAGCCAAACATAGAAGGGGAACAAGACCCATTCCCAAAAGTTTCTGAGACACTGACATAGTGGGGGAGTGGAGAGGAAATCTCCAAAATAATCTTGAAATGTCAATAGAAAACAAGAGTGGGCTGACAAAAACAGACTTGAAGAGGAAGACATGTGGTTAAATGACTCCATATGTGGTCATCTACAAATGAATATACTGGAAATCCCATAAGCCTAACAGGGAAATTAGGGAGACATGACATATATGGGAGCAAACTTTAAGGATACAGACTATAATAACAAATGCAAGATCAATGTCAAATCCAAAATCCAAATTCAAATCCAAAATGATGGTGCTTGTGATCAGTAAAGGTGTCGGAGACAGATGCCTGTCACACACAGGTAGGCCTCCAACTTTCCTCCAAAATCAGATGTAAACTTCAAACATTTCTGAAAATACTCCCTAGGGGACCTTTTACCCCAAATTTAGAGACTGAATGAAAAACCATGCTTTAAAAAGGCAAAAAAGACAAAAAACAAACAAACAAACAAAAAACCTTCTCAACTCCATATGTACCGTCATCTGGAAAGCAGAGCTCCCATTAAACGGATGGTCAAGGCCGCACCACGATGTTAACCTAATCAGAAAAATCCAGGGGTGGCTTTCCACACCCTCCTGAAGTGCAACATTCCCAGAAGCAGGAAATAACTATAGGAGGAAGTTCACTGGAGGTGCTCTACTTGGTACTGCTACCTAGCCGCCTGGGAAGAAGCCAGAAGGCTGTATGGATGGAACTCAGAAAAAGAAAGCAAAGAATGCCTTTCTTTTTTGATTAAAGAAGGCCCTGTGCAAGGTGCCTGGTTCCAGCTGGGTCTTAAGTAGTCCAAATGGTGCAGCAAATTCTGGGATCACCTCTTAATGAAATGAATCTTGACTTTAGGCCATTCTGAGAAATTCCAATCCCTCTTTGGGTCAAATACAACGTCCTCACCTCTACCTCCAGAAATGTGGTCTCACAGCAGACCATGCTTCCTTACAGAAATTTCTCTAGGGGGCTTTCTAACCTATAGTATTTCAGGTCAGAGTCTCTTCTTGCTTATGAGTGGTAAACTATCGCTGATTAAGAAAGCATTACATACATTTTAATGATTCATTTATTTATTAAAAACTTAGAGTTTAGGGGCACCTGGGTGGCTCAGTCGTTGAGCGTCTGCCTTCAGCTCGCGTCATGATCCCAGGGACCTGGGATCGAGCCCCGCATCGGGCTCCCTGCTCGGCGGGAAGCCTGCTTCTCCCTCTCCCACTCCCCCTGCTTGTGTTCCCTCTCTCGCTGTGTCTCTCTCTGTCAAATAAATAAATAAATAATCTTAAAACAAAACAAAACAAAACAAAACTTAGAGTTTAGATGTACTTGGTTTAAGGAAAATAATTTTCAAGGCTGCTTCATGTAAAGTGGGAATAATCAACTTGGTAACTCTTATTTTTTTTTTTTAAGTAAGCTCTATGCCCAACATAGGGCTTGAACTCACATCCCCAAGATCAAGAGTCAAATGCTCTACTGACTGAGCCAGCCAGGTGCCCCTTGACTGGGTAACTCTTAATGAAGTCTTCAAGTGACTGAATCCTGAGTTTAAATTGTCACTGACTTTTTTTTTTTAAAGGCAGTGATATTTTTTCCATTTTTAAATTTAAATTCAATTAATTAACATATAATGTATTATTGGTTTCAGAGGTAGAGGTCAGTGATTCATCAGTCTTATATAATACACAGTGTTCGTTACATTATGTACCCTCCTTAATGTCTATCATCCAGTTACCTCAGCCTCCCACCTCACTCCCCTCCAGCAACCCTCAGTTTGTTTCCTATGATTAAGAGTCTGTTATGGGGGCACCTGGGTGGCTCAGTCAGTTAAGCAGCTGCCTTCGGCTCAGGTCATGATCCCGGGGTCCTGGGATCAAGCCCCGCATCGGGCTCCCTGCTCGGTGGAGACCCTGCTTCTCCCCCTCCCTCTGCTTGCCACTCTGCCTACTTGTGCTCTTTCTCTGTCAAATAAATAAATAAAATCTTAAGAAAAAAAAAAAAAGAGTCTGTTATGTTTTGTCTCCCTCTCTAGTTTTGTCTTTATTTTTTCCTCTCTTCCCCTATGATGCTGTTTTGTTTCTTAAATTCCACATATCAGTGAGATCATATAATTGTCCTTCTCTAATCGACTTATTTCACTTAGCATAATACCCTCTAGTTCCAACCATGTCGTTGCAAATGGCAAGATTTCGGTTTTTTGATCACTGAGTAATATCTGTTGTATATATTCACCACATCTTCTTTATCCATTCATCTATTGATGGACATCTTGGCTCTTTCCACAGTTTGGCTATTGTGGACATTGCTGCTATAAACATCGGGTGCACATACCCCTTCGGATCCCTACATTTGTATCTTTGGGGTAAATACCCAGTAGTGCAATTGCTGGGTCGTAGGGTAGCTCTATGTTCAACTTTTTGAGGAATCTCCATCTGTTTTCCAGAGCGGCTGCACCAGCTTGCATTCCCACCAACAGTGTAAAAAGGTCCCCCTTTCTCCACATCCTCACCAACATCTGTTGTTTCCTGAAATTGTCACTGACTTTTAAGTATAACAAGAAAATCTGAGACCTACAGAGGTGGGTGCTGCCGGCAGCGTTCAAGGAAGTGTTTCAGCGTTACCCCAAATGGTCAATTTTACACAATTAATCAATTAGAGGTTCACAAATCAAAAACAGTTCTTAAAAAAATGTTCATGGGAACACAGGGACAATGAGGGGACACCTCCAAGGTATACATCAGAGTCAGGGATTCAAGCTCATGTTTTATCAGCAGAGCTCTGGTCGTATCATTGAAGTGGAAGGTCGTAACCAGCTGTGTTTCTGTCCTTCTCTCATGTGAAGAAACTCAGTGGTAGACCATGAGTATTCCATGAGGAAAAAAATCTCACAAATATTTTTAAAGCTCCATTTCTGCCTTTTCTCCTTTCAGAGACACAAAGGTCATCCATCCTTCTGTGTCTGGGTTATCTGTGAAAGCCTTTTATTGGGGTCAACACATCAAACTCACAGCTTAGGAGGACTAGGACTTAGCCTTCTCCTAACATTTGCTCTTTAACAATCTCTGAGCACAGATGCCAGGGACACCAAGATGAATGAGGCAGAATCCCTGCCTTTGGGAGCCTCACCGTTAGAGAGAGGGGATGGGGAACAGGTTTGACACAGATTAAATCAACAACTATCGCTCACTGTAAAACATGCTGTCATTTGCATGTGCCCAGGAGCAGTCCCAAAAGAGGGAATGAAAGGGAGGAGGGGTGACAGAGAAAAGGAGGCTGTTGACCTAGGTTTTTGTTCAGTATAAATCATATTCTGTAGAGCAAAAGATTACGTTATCTGATCTGTTTAACCTCTTAGCACCTACAAGCCATAAAGCAAGAAAAATGCCCATAAAGAGTTCAATGTTGGTGAGCTTCTGGGGCATGTAAGCTGGAAATCAAGACTCATTTATGGCCACGTACCTAGAAATGATTTCCCATTCACAGTGCTTTCCTAGCTGAACATGACAATGCCGAAGTCTTTCCCATGCGGGAGGGAAATGTTGAGCAAGTACCCTGTCACCACCTACTATGCAGTGCACGACACCTAGGCTTTCAAAGGGTTTACAACTTTAACTGCAGAATTAAGACTAAAATACATGGCTGTTGAATTACTGTATTGTACACCTACAACTGTATATAACACTGTATGTTAACTAATTGGAATTAAAATAAAAACTTAAAAAAGACTAAAATACATGGGGGGGATAAAAGCTAACTTGTAAGACAGCTGTTTTGGGACAAGGACCCTAACTCATTCAACTTTGAAAAAAATTACCATTTATTTACTTCCTACTTAGTAGTACCTATTTGGGGTAGCCGTACCTTCTCTCTTTGGGATCTGAATTGAGAACAGAATAGAACACATTGCCAAGAAGAAATCAAAATACAGAATCAGCCTCATGTTGGCAAAGCTGGATTAGAAAACATGATGGGCATAGGTGTTGGCCTGAAGAAGCCAGCCCTGCATTTACTGCTTATTGCATCATGGCTAGAATGCCAAGAACCTACACATTTGGATGTGGTCGTCCCACAGAGCAAGAGAGCGGTGGGCTCAATCTCAGCACCAGCAGTCCGTTGCTTTGATTTACATAGTGTATACACTCTAGGATAGGACAGGTTTGGTAAGGTCCCACCAATCAGCTTAATCACCACTTCTCACAGAGAGGAGCAAGTAATGGGGATGAGAGAAGACCCAGAATGCTCCTCTGACCTAACCCTTCTCTTGTGCATTTTAGGAAGCAGGTGCCCTTGTGGAATCACAGGATGAGGGGAAAGTATTTCCCTCAACATTACTCAAGCCATGGAGAATTTAGGCAACTTGCCCAAGATCATAGTCTAGTAAGTGGCGGACCTGGAATCCAACTCCATCACTCCAGCTGGGTCTTGAAGAATGAGTAGGATTTAGATGGATGAAGGGGGAAGAAAGTAATTAATAAACAAATTAGACTCCAAAGATTACAGCAAAACAGAGCCTCCGTCTTGTCAACTTTGGTATAAAGTGGAGCAAATTTAGGCAGGAAGCGTGTTAATAAAGTTTTTAATTGTCTTAATAATAAGTCACAAATGGTGCTATTTAGGGCTGGGAAGTGCCAACAGCAACAAGAGTGACTGAAATTCATTTAGCCCTTACTACGCCAAGCACTGTTTTAAGCACCTTACTAGTATTAACACATTTAATCTCTACCACTACCCTGTCAAGAGGCTGAGGCACAGAGTTTAAGTGATATGCCCAAGGTCACACTTCTAGTACGTTGTGGACCTAGAATCCAACTTGATCATTGGGTTGGGGAATATTGTCCCAGGTCTTCTGCTCTCAAGGAAGTTTCTGAGGAAGTATCTTTGAAGTCAGAAAATATCTTCAATAGGCCTACTGTCTCAAAGCCTCTGGACTTCTGATTATTTATAAGGCCGCAAATCCCTTCTAACCATGCACTAATCCACATATTTGAACAATGAAGTAAATGACAAGTCTCTCTAAATCACAGGATATTCAATTTATTTAGCTTTTCATTCAGCAATTCTTAAACTTCCCTGCATATCTGAACCACCTGTGGAAGTTTCTAAACATAATATATGTCCAGGCTCTGTCCCAAACCTACAAATCTTGAATCTCAAGGACTAGCACCTGTTATTTGCATTTTTTTTACAGTTTCAAAGGTAATTCTGATGATCACCACGTTGGGGAACTCTGCTCTGTTATGGTCTCCAATGGTTCACTTACCAGGATGCTCAGCTTTAAGTAAAATTTTAACAAAGAAGCTCAAGGAACAAGACATCAAAAAATCATATATTCTGTTCCTCTCTCTTCAAGTTTTTTTTCCTTAAAAAAAAAGGGGGGGAATAAATTTAAAAGCCCTTTAAAATAGATATTTTTTAAATCTTCCCATCATCATTTTCCTCCTTGGCACAGAGAGGTCGCCAATCTCTGCTCTATAGAGTGGACACTAGGCCAGGTGACAATACTGGCCTACACCTATGCCAGATTCCCATTAATGTGCCAATGGTGAAATATGGTTTCTTACCTGAATACTGTAGGTTATGGTTGTGGACAGTCAGCAATGGCAAGAGGGCTAGGTTAGAAGTCACTGAGTTATAATCCTTGCTCTGGTTCTATAGCTATGTGTCTTGGATCAAGTTATTTAGCTACTCTGAGCTTCAGTTTCCTCATCTGTTATGTGGGAATAATGTCCACTCCATCTTTTTCAAAGGGTTATTTGTAGGATCAAATGGAATGAGACATGAGAATGCATTTTCAAAATATGAAACAAGATTTTGGACAAGATTACTATTGAAATGTGCAGCCTTGTCTACATATGATGTTAGCCAAGAAAATCATGTAGGAATGTTAGTGATGACAAACCAACTGAATTTTGGTTCCAGTATCAATGCTTACTCATTAGGGCAAGTTTTCACATCCTTTAATAGTGCTTAGAATAGCGATGGTGAGAGTTCCCTGAGATTTTTACATGAGACTGACTCTGAAGGACAATCAGAGGCTCTGGAATAATAAAGCCTTCCAACTTTTAACAGCGTCATTCTCAGGAATGTGAAAACCAGAGGAATATAGTGATATTTTAGGAAAAGCAGTTTAAAATAAATTTTGTTAATGATACATTTTAATGGTTAATAAAATCTTTACGTTAAGGTCATCCCTCCTTGCTTCTCAACTGTTCCGCACCTACAATTATTTCTTTTTTTAAATTTTATTATGTTATGTTAATCACCATACATTACATCATTTGTTTTTGATTAGTGTTCCATGATTCATTGTTTGTGTATAATACCCAGTGCTCCATTCACGTGCCCTCTTTAATACCCATCACCAGGCTAACCCATCCCCCCACCACCTTCCCCTCTAGAACCCTCAGTTTGTTTCTCAGAGTCCATAGTCTCTCATGGTTCGTCTCCCCCTCCAATTCACCCCCACTTCGTTTTTCCCTTCCTGCTATCTTCTTCTTCTTCTTTTTTTTTTTTTTTTTACCAAATAATGTATTATTTGTTTCAGAGGTACAGGTCTGGGATTCAACAGTCTTACATAATTCACAGCACTCACCATAGCACATACCCTCCCCAATGTTCTTCACCCAGCCACCCCATCCCTCCCACCCCCCACCACTCCAGCAACCCTCAGTTTGTTTCCTGAGATTAAGAATTCCTCATATCAGTGAGATCATATGATACATGCCTTTCTCTGATTGACTTATTTTGCTCAGCATAATACCCTCCAGTTCCAACCACATCGTTGCAAATGGCAAGATTTCATTCCCTTTGATGGCTACATAATATTCCATTGTAGATATATACCACATCTTCTTTATCCATTCATCTGTTGATGGACATATTGGCTCTTTCCATAGTTTGGCTATTGTGGACATTGCTGCTATAAACATTGGGGTGATGTACCCCTTCGGATCCCTACATTTGTATCTTTGGGGTAAATACCCAGTAGTGCAGTTGCTGGATCGTATGGTAGCTCTATTTTCAACTTTTTGAGGAACCTCCATACTGTTTCCAGAGTAGCTGTACCAGCTTGCATTCCCACCAACAGTGTAGGAGGGTTCCCCTTTCTCCGCATCCTCGCCAACATCTGTTGTTTCCTGACTTGTTAATTTTAGCCATTCTGACTGGTGTGAGGTAGTATCTCATTGACGTTTTGATTTGGATTTCCCTGATGCCGAGTGATGTTGAGCACTTTTTCATGTGTCTGTTGGCCATTTGGATGTCTTCTTTGGAAAAATGTCTGTTCATGTCTTCTGCCCATTTCTTGATTGGATCATTAGTTCTTTGGGTGTTGAGTTTGGTAAGTTCTTTATAGATTTTGGATACTAGCCCTTTATCTGATATGTCATTTGCAAATATCTTCTCCCATTCTGTCGGTTGTCTTTTGGTTTCATTGACTGGATCATTCCCTGCATATTTTCAGACTACAATGCTTTGAAACTAGAACTCAATCACAAGAGGAAAGTCAGAAAGAACTCAAATACATGGAGGCTAAAGAGCATCCTACTAAAGAATGAATGGGTCAACCAGGAAATTAAAGAAGAATTTAAAAAATTCATGGAAACCAATGAAAATGAAAACACAACTGTTCAAAATCTTTGGGATACAGCAAAAGCAGTCCTAAGAGGAAAGTACATAGCAATACAAGCCTTTCTCAAGAAACAAGAATGGTTTCAAATACACAACCTAACCCTACACGTAAAGGAGCTGGAGAAAGAACAGCAAATAAAGCCTAAACCCAGCAGGAGAAGAGAAATAATAAAGATAAGAGCAGAAATCAATGAAATAGAAGCCAAAAGAACAGTAGAACAGATCAACAAAACTAGGAGCTGGTTCTTTGAAGGAATTAACAAGATTGATAAACCCCTGGCCAGACTTATCAAAAAGAAAAGAGAAATGACCCAAATAAGTAAAATCATGAATGAAAGAGGAGAGATCACAACCAACACGAAAGAAATACAAACAATTTTAAGAACATATTATGAGCAACTATATGCCAGCAAATTAGATAATCTGGAAGAAATGGATGCATTCCTAGAGATGTATCAACTACCAAAACTGAAGCAGGAAGAAATAGAAAACCTGAACAGACCTATAACCACTAAGGAAATTGAAGCAGTCATCAAAAATCTCCCAACAAACAAGAGTCTAGGGCCAGATGGCTTCCCAGGGGAATTCTACCAAACATTTAAAGAATTAATACCTATTCTTTTGAAACTGTTCCAAAAAATAGAAATAGAAGGAAAACTTCCAAACTCGTTTTATGAGGCCACCATTACTTGATCCTCAAACCAGACAAAGACCCCATCAAAAAGGAGAATTACAGACCAATATCCTTGATGAACATGGATGCAAAAAATCTCACCAAAACACTAGCCAATAGGATCCAACAGTACATTAAAAGGATTATTCACCACAACCAAGTGGGATTTATCCTTGGGCTGCAAGGCTGGTTCAACATCCGCAAATCAATCAATGTGATACAATACATTAATAAAAGAAAGACAAGAACCATATGATCCTCTCAATAGATGCAGAAAAAGCATTTGACAAAGTACAGCATCCTTTCTTGATCAAAACTCTTCAGAGTATAGGGATAGAGGGTACATACCTCAATATCATAAAAGCCATCTATGAAAAACCCACAGGGAATATCATTCTCAATGGGGAAAAACTAAGAGCTTTCCCCCTAAGGTCAGGAATGTGGCAGGGATGTCCACTATCACCACTACTATTCAACATAGTATGAGAAGTCCTAGCCACAGCAATCAGACAACAAACAGAAATAAAAGGCATCCGAATCAGCAGAGAATAAGTCAAACTCTCACTCTGCAGATGATATAATACTTTATGTGGAAAACCCAAAAGACTCCACCCCAAAACTGCTAGAACTCATACAGGAATCCAATAAAGTGGCAGGATATAAAATCAGTGCACAGAAATCAGTGGCATTCCTATACACCACCACCAAGACAGAAGAAAGAGAAATTAAGGAGTCAATCCCATTTACAATTGCACCCAAAATGAGAAGATACCTAGGAATAAATCTAACCAAAGAGCTAAAGAATCTGTACTCAGAAAACTATAAAATACTCATGAAAGAAATTGAGGAAGACACAAAGAAATGGAAAAACGTTCCATGCTCATGGATTGGAAGAACAAATATTGTGAAGATGTCAATGCTACCTAGAGCAATCTACACATTCAATGCAATCTCTATCAAAATACCATCCACTTTTTTCAAAGAAATGGAACAAATAATCCTAAAATTTGTATGGAATCAGAAAAGACCCCGAATAGCCAGAGGAATGCTGAAAAAGAAAAGCAAAGCTGGCGGCATCATAATTCCGGACTTCCAGCTCTATTACAAAGCTGTCAACATCAAGACAGTATGGTACTGGCATAAAAACAGACACCGATCAATGGAACAGAATAGAGAGCCCAGAAATGGACCCTCAACTCTATGGTCAATTAATCTTTGACAAAGCAGGAAAGAATGTCCAATGGAAAGAAGACAGTCTCTTCAACAAATGGTGTTGGGAAAATTGGATAGCCACATGCAGAAGATTGAAACTGGACCATTTCCTTACACCACACACAAAAATAGACTCCAAATGGTTGAAAGACCTAAATGTGAGACAGGAGTCCATCAAAATCCTAAAGGAGAACACAGGCAGCAACCTCTTCAACCTCAGCCACAGCAACTTCTTCCTAGAAACATCGCCAAAGGCAAGGGAAGCAAGGGCAAAAATGTACTGGGACTTCATCATGATTATTTCTAAAAACTATGCAATGGGGAAAATTTCATGTAGAACTATCTCCTTTATCAAGTTCCATTTGTGAATACTCTGAACAAGCAGATGAACACAACTCTCAATGCAAGAGAACGGCCAAGGAATGGGCAGGAACACAGTCATTTTCATGAAAAAGGAAGGAAGATTTAGGACTCTGGGATTTGTACTTGTTGACTTTTATCTAGAAAAATAGTTTTCCATCTGGGTTTTGCAGAGCAGGGTGTCAAGGGGCCTCTTGCACGTGACAAAACTGATCAAGGCCAAAGGGGCAGGACACTGATGTTCCCACCTGTAGTTTGACTAGAACAGCACTGCTTATTCTTGTTTTACATACTCAGGTTCCATATATGATTTTGTTAGAGGGAAAAAAAAACCAGCCCTACAATTTACTTATTTATTTATATTCATACCACTAGTTTTGAGGTTAGTGGACATGTGTCTATCTCTCTGAGTTTGTCTCAAAACGCAAAGCATAGAGTGTTCTCTGACACTATTTATTCACTGCTTATTCTAGCTGCCCTGCTCAGGAGTGTAAACGAAGGCTGGGAACATGGCGGCAAGTACGGTGTAGGAGAAGGAAAGTGGGACCTATTACCCCTTCTTGATCAACTTCCTGATTTTTCTGAAATTCACAGAACTACGTGAAAATTTGCTTCCTTGTTATATATCAAGAGGTTAAACATTCCTTTCTGAGTTGATGGTGCCAAACTGCTCGTAGTTATTATATTGGCATATTTACATGACCCATGAACATCACATATGGATTCTTAGTTCTACCACACGTTTGAGCAAAAACACCTCCTGACTTCACCATGAAAGGAGATCCTATGGATTAAAAAGAGGTTTTTAGTAAACTCTAAAGGCATACATTACTAAATTTAAACATGTTACTGACTAATCTTTAAAGGCAAGATAGTATTCACTAAACTGATTTTTCCATCTTTTCCTTACTCAGCATAATCATGAAAGCAGCTTCCAGGAAATGGAAGCATCCTCACAATTTAAATTTATATACATACAGCATTTATAAACACTGTCAAATGAAAGACACATTCCTGAATACTAAGAGGCCCAAACATGTCCTCGTATGTAAGGAAAAAAAATCCATCATCATGTCAGTGGATATGAACCAGCATCTCTGGTTCAGAAGTTCTACTGTGGCTTCTACCAGCATCCAGTACAAAGAGCTCCTCATGAAATGTCTTCTAGCAGCAAAATGTTTAAGACAAAATTCTAACAAGCATTTTTGTCTTTATCTGAATACAAAATGACACCTGAAAATCAAGGTATAAGAAAGATCAACTCTTAAAAGAGAAATAAGTTATTTTTAAAATGTTATAGACCATCACTGAAAATACAGTATGGATAGGAAGTCAGAGAATTTGCTCAACACATTTTTTTCTTCTAAAGACCAAGCCTCTTTTGAAGTGAGTATATGAAAAGGTAATGGAAGCCTTGGAAAAATCAGTGGAGTTCCCTAACAGGTAGCACCTAAAGATGGATGGATCGATACAGGGAAAAGAAACCCCATGTAGCCCAGTGCCTGGCACCCCCTGGGCACTCAATTAATGCTTGGTGCATTAATGAGTAAAATAATCATCCCCGGTGTATAACACTTTTACTTTTTTAAAAGAAAAGCTTTGAAACAGGAGAAAACATAAACCATAAAATATGTGATGTTCTAAAGGGGATGTAAATAGTAAACTGTTTGAGGGGCGCCTGGATGGCTCAGTCGTTGAGCGTCTGCTTTCAGCTCAGGTCATGATCCCAGGGTCCTGGGATGGAGCCCCGCATCGGGCTCCCACTCAGCGGGAAGCCTGCTTCTCCCTCTCCCACTCCCCCTGCTTGTGTTCCCTCTCTTGCTGTCTCTGTCAAATAAATAAATAAAATCTTTAAAAAAAAAAAGTAAACTGTTTGATATACTGACAATATGAATACTTGAAAGCAGTCTGAGTGATCAATCGTAAAGAATAAATATTCATGAGTACTGGAGTGGGTTGTGCACCCCATAGTCTAGACTTGCATTTTGATAATACATCCATGTTAATTTCCAACTATTCTACCCAAGAGCAAAATAAGTTATAAAAAAGAAATTTATGTTGAAACCTGATGAGTTGGGGAAGGGGTCCATTTCTTTGACATTTTATATTTAAAAAGAGAAACTCTGGAACAAACTGTCATATCTCAAGATCTCATGGTTCCCAGAAGGGGAAGGTGAATGTTGAGAAGGTTTTTTTTAGTTCAGCCGCTGAACTCTCTAGAAAATCTAATGTCAAAAGTTAATTTCTTAAGCAATTTGGGCATCTGAATGTGATCAGGCCTCTTTTTAGAAACATTCTGCTTAGTCTGATCCAAAGGAAAAAAAAACTACTTTTGGGAATCCATATGAAAGTATGGAAAAAGTAAAGTTTTTTGCAAAAAAAAATGGGAAGCATTTCTGATACTCAATTCACAAAGCTGCAAAGGTAGAGGATTAGAAAACAAAGATACGTAATTGTTATTATTAGGATTGTATGTTAACTAAAAATAGGGAGTACACTTTATGATATGATCAATGTATATGAAAAACTTAGGAGTACAAAGGTACTTCAGATCCCATATACCTAACTCCAACCTCCCACATTAGCATGCATCCTTTCTAAACAGTTTGCAACCTCTGCTTAAACATCTATAACAGGAATGGACCATATCCTAAGAAGGTCTCTTTTTTTGTTAGATTATAAATCCACCCCCCCATGAAGTGTTTTGTATGCAGTAAGCATTCAATATTTGCTAAAATTAAATGGAACTTAAAATACTTCTAGACACTATGTACAGTTACCTACATTTATATCACTGGTCCTAGATCTGCTCTCTGGGGTGACACAAAACAAACCTACTCCCTCCTCCACATGTGAAGACTGCCCTGTAAATAAGGATGTCAAAAACATGATCACACATGCTGCCGCAAACCCCTCAGCCATGGTGGGCATTAGTAGTCAGAACATTCTTTCTCTTTTGAGCCTGGACAGCTTCAGAATTCTTCTTAAGCCAGCATTCCATGTAGCCAGAATCATGTGATGGGAGTTGCTAGAGAGACAAAAAACCATTTGCCATTCGGGCCTAAGTTTTTCCATCCCCAGCCACCCATTCCAAATTCCCTCAACCATTCCTCACATGCAATGATTTCAAATGCCCTGTGTATCTGTGTCACCATGATCTCAACAGATGAGAGCAATTTCAGTTCCTTGAAGATAATATCCTATATATAGTCTCTCTAAAAAGTGAAGGAGAATTATCAGCTTCCCCATTTGAGTGTTACGCTTCTCCTAGTGCAGACCAAAATTGCAGGAGCTACGTTCACCGCCCGTAGTCACACCACTGGCTCACACTGGTCCTGTGATGATTTAAAACATCTAGGTTTCCTTTCTATAGTCTGGTAAGTCATCCCCCCAAACTTTTTCCCAACTCCCTACTCTCTCCTGCATTTATACAATTGATTTTAACTGAATCATACTATTTTACATCTAAGTAAATGTAAATGATCCAGATTCTATGATTCAACAGAATGTCTCCTGGCTTTAGGTTTCTTTCTTTCTTTCTTTTTTTTAAGATTTTATTTTATTTATTTGAGAGAGACAGAGATAGTGAGAGAGAGCAGGAGTTGGGAGGAGAGGGAGAGGTAGCTCCCCGCTGAGCAGGGAGTCCGATGTGGGGCTCGATCCCAGGACCCTGGGATCATGACCCGAGCCGAAGGCAGACGCTTAACCATCTGAGCCACCCAGGCACCCCCTGGCTTTAGGTTTCAATATGATAACCATATCATCTGTGCCTTTAGATATATTATCAGCCAACATGTTAATGCTGGATGTACTTTCCCAGTGTCACGTACGTAAGCCAGCACCTTTGACAGTTTGGTCTAGGAGTGAGGCCTGGGACTCGGCCCAGCATCCCTTCCAGCGGCCTGAAGCAAACTGCTTGACCTTCAGATTCTGTATGATGTAAAAGAAATTTATCTGTGTTTAAAAACACTCCCCATAATTCAAGAAATAAACAAACATGTGAGAAGACAGAGAAACTTGTTTCAATGTGGGCATAGTTTCAGTTTTCAAAAACACAGGAAGGCAGAAAGAACAGAAAATGCAGTCAAAGCTGATGCTAGCCACTCCAAACCCAAGACTGATTAGATTCAATCTCATGTGGCAAAAATTGTACTCAGTGAGTTTCCTTTTTCCTCCTTCTCTCTGTCTCTCGTTTTTTAGTATTTTTTTCCTGAAAGTTTTCCACACCTGATTGTTCCCATGCATGACACAAAATACAGACAATATAATGACTTTCTTTGTTGATCTGCTTACTGGAAAAAACTGGCACTAACTTAACATATACTGTTAAAAAATACACACACACACAGTTTTCCATTCCCTGAAGCACAATAACTGACATCCAAAACTTTGAAAACATTTTAAACGAAAATCCACCAGTAAGTTCACAGCTGCTACTGCGTCCATCAACTCTAACCTTCCTATGTTCCAAACATGATTAACTTTATAAAAGAATGGTGCATAAGAAATTTCAGAACTAAGCCAACTAAAGGACATCAATAACCGGTAGCACTACACTTTCTTCCAACTTCTGCTCCTGTGCCAGCAAAACAAGCATTTTTCTGCAATAATGAGATTTCTTCATTGTCTACATTGCTAGTCAGACTCTGAAGCAACTATTAATCAATCTACTTGTCCATTCAACAGTATTTGTCCAAGTGCCTCCTCTGCTACCAGCACCGTTTTGGATGCTATTGTGGGAGCATGCAAAAACGAGTTAAACACAGATTTTTGTCATCAAAGAATTTTAAGCTAATTTGCAATTATTGGTTCCTGGCTCCACTACTATCTTTTGGTGCTGGCTCAGATGTCTATCTTTATCTATTCTAAGGCTGAGGCAGCTCTTATAATTTCCTTCTCCTTGTCTATTTTTCCCCTCTTACTTTTTTGGTGTTTAAAGTCTTGCTACATATATGACTCTATATTTTATTCTTAATTCTCCTCAAATCATTAAAGTTAAAATTGGATCTCAGATCAAAGACATTCTTCAGGTCTCTCTACTCAATTTATTTGGTGTTATTGTATCTCAGAAAGTGTAATGAATTGCCTGTAACGAGTGAATAAAATCAGAACCTTTGTACTCAATGCTTCAATACATATTACTGAAAATAATAAATGTTAAAAAAAAAAAAAAGAAAGAAAGCCAGCCTTTATTCCTGGCAGGCTAATCTACATTTGGCTACTATATTAAAATGCTAAAATGACTTAGTGTATGCAGTGAGTTGAGGATCTGCCAGTTTTAAAATCTCATCTACAATCCCAAAGGCATAAACAAACCTCTACGCCCTCCCGCCCCCACACTCACCAAATCTGAATAGGGTAGCAAGCAAATCCTAGTAACTGTAGCCTTAAAAGTATAGCCTGAAAAGAAAGGGCTCATATGGCAAATGAACCATTTGGCTTGGTAAAGCTGGTGATTTTGTTCTCTAGGTGGCACTATTACTTCAACTTTTGATGAGTTGCTTACATTTCTTGAAAATGCCGCTTTTTTTTTTTTGAATTTCCATTGTATAAATCTTAATTTTACACACACTCGTTGTAATTAAATGACAGGCTGTCTTCTAGTTTTATTTTAATAAGCCAGTTTGAAGTTAAGTGATTTCTTACCACATAATTTTACATTTCCTAATTATATTGTCTTAGAATTAAGGCATCTTCCTTTGCCCACCCACCTCCCTCTAAGTATGCAGAGGCATGTCAAAAACACAGAAGGTGGTCATAAAGCTTCAGTCAGACCAAAGGAATCAAGATGAAAGCACATTTAAGAGCTACTAAGTTCTGGGAGCTTTCAAAATCAGGACATTACTACCATGACAACCAGTGAAAAGTTCTTTCAAGTGAACCTTTAGGGAAAACTGCATAATGTTCTTTACTCTCTGGGATCTTTGGAAATAAACTTCTGCTATATTATCGCTGTCACTGAAGCTTGTAAATTTACTCTGCTTCCCCCTTGTCACTCTCCTGGTCCCGCCCCCGGCCCTCCCCCAATTCATTTAAAGGAACCCATCCTCAAGCTTCAGACCATGTGCAAATGAGAATCAAGGCAATGAACCACTTCTTAGCATCCAGCATATCCGGTCAGATTTGTTTCACCAAGAACCTAAGTGTCCCAGAGTCTGAACTTGAATTTGAGTATCTGCAGTTAAATGAAAGCTTCCATACTTATCTGACCACATTCTCGCGTTTTTCTACAGAAACAGAATACCTTTCTGTTCCACTTAGGGAACACACCCATTTACCACTCCCTTACCCCCCAAAAGTTTTTCAAAATCAATATATTAGTGAGCTTCATTGTTTCATGTCTGCCATCAAGAATGATTCCATATATTTAATAACTGGGTCCATGACTTATTCTAACGCTTTAGTCTAAGTGTTCTGGAAAGCCAGAGATGTGTTTAAGTATAAAATTATTTAGGACTAAACAATTCTATGCCTTCGGTGGAAATTTAAGGGGACTCTGAGAACACACATGCCTGAGCTTAAAAATACCAAAGCTTTTTTCTGTGTCTAGGGTTAAATCCCATATACAAATGACATACGGATTTCATTTGCCAACATCATTTATTGCTTAACATTACTCCATGCTGAACAGAGTAAATGGATGCAGAGGGTAACCAATAAGTTTGCTCATTCACTTTTGAAGCCCATCTGGGTATGTTATTCATCCTAGTAAAGAAAATTTATCACAACGCAACTTAATGTGATTCTTGTTCAAATGATTTCTTCCTCCACTGAACATCCAGCATTTAAACCTAAAATTCCCCTGAATTCTCTGCTCCATTCCTTTTTAAAATGCAATTCACAGTTTGAGATTACAGAGCCTGCCAGTGGATGAATGGCTGCTCTAGATGGCTGAGAGTCCTTCAATTAAGCAGCAATTTTGCAATTAGTGGAAACTGAGTGCTCCATAACAATCGTTTGAAAACAAGTTGAGAAAAGTTAGCAATTACCCAATTAAAGGGACATATTCACTCGCATTTGGCTGAGCTGGCCCCCTCACACAAATTGCAATCTTCCATACAGGGAGTTGAAAATTATGTTTCAACCATTAAAATAAATTCGCTATTATAGACATCAAAATGGGAGTGCCTTTCATTTTAAAAGATCTTCAGAGTTTAGCTATCATACAATTTCCATGCTCTCTGTTTTCATTCACGAAATCGAGAATTATTCTCTCTACTCTGGGACTAACTTCCTAGATCTTAAAATGTTAATGAACTGCGTGCATATGACCTTTCCATTGTGTATCTTCAATATTCTTGAAGTTTAGTAGAAGAGTAAGTCCGTAATTGAGACCCAAAGCTGCTGGCTGTTACATTCCACAAGTTCACTAACTGGATATAGAATATAGAGCTCTGTGTACTCCGTGCGTCTGAAGTGGGGGGTGGGGGGAGATATTTACAGAACGGTTTAAACACAAACGTAAAAACATGTAACAGAGCTCTTTGCTATTATCAGGTGGACGTTGGACGTGCCCAGCTTGCTGTGTGTGCTCAACTACAAACCAGAGCTATTTATGTTTGAAAAAAATGAGATTATCAATCATCTGCATTTGACTACTGAAAAGTTAAGATTCCAGGAAGAAGGGAATAGCTTATATTCTAATGGTGCCCCTATTAAACAGGAAACCAAAGGACTTTAAGCCAGGATTTTAGAAATTTGCATTTACAGGATTTCCCCCTCCTGGTAAATCACAATGAGCCAGCAATATTCCAGCACCTCCCCACCCCACTTTGGCCATTATGAGCTTTAGACAATTAATTCACTTAGTACAAATGAATCATTTGCTTTTTAGGCAAATGATCCTTTACCCAGTTCCTCTTGTTCGAAAGTAAAAGTTACACTTACTGAGAAGACATCCTAAAACAGATTTCCTTAATGCTTTATTCTGTGGATACTTAAATGTTGACCTACTTTATACCTTAAATGACCTTAAATATCACCTTAAAATAAACATGATTTCCAGTTACTAATTCAGTTCTGAATGGGCTATGAATGGCTCCAAAGGTATGTGAAAAATTACTCTGTTATTTTGCTTTAAAAAAAATGTGATGTCTAAGTGTGTATGCAATGTTCTAATGCTTCAAAACATGTACGTACGTCTTGTTTATCTGGAAATCATTTCTTTCTGCTTATATCATTTATAAATAGAATACGTTCTGTAATAACTTAAAATAGCCCTCCCTACATAACAATTCTATCAAAATACTTACTACCAGTCTGTATTTACCAACATTTATCACATTTTGCAAAATAATGTAGAAAAAAAAAAGACAACGATTTTATGGCCCTGGAATTCCAGTAATGATGACCAACATGTTTTAAATTCCAGTAAAAGTTATGGTTACATTTCAACAAGTGTCTCTTTCCTTTCTCTTACCTCTGCTGCTAGCCCAGAGGTAAACTCATAAAAGAAAAATCTTAAGCAAGGTGTTTGCAAAATCAGGGAACAGGAGTTAGTGAGTGTTTTAAAGGGGTGCTGGTCCCAGGGCCAAGAATTGGCAATCTCTATGTGCAATGTGTGATGTGATCTATTACGTGCAACAACATGGAGCAGTATGTGCCATAATCTCAGAAACTTCAAGTTAAAAATGATGTTTTGCAGGAAGTAAACATTGAGGGTTCCCACACTTAGACGAAATAAATCTGTAATTATACCTCAATAAATAAAAATATTTTTAAAAAGTATATAATTTTAAGACCAAAATAGCTTTTGACCTTATAATAAACACATACAGAAATAAACTTTTGGATAAGAATAGAGAAGGGGTATTTTCCAAGAAGTAGAGCCAGTTTGAAGATCTTATTTAATAGCGTAACACGTTTTATATGCAGTTTAAAAACAACAACAACGTTCCCAATTAGACATTGGTTTGCTTTAAAAAGATTACTGTACTAGGAGAATTAATAAACATTCAGAAATATGATTTTCTTTGCTTCTGGCCAAGAACATTCCTGCATTCTTGTCAAAAAATGTTCACTGGCTACTACTGACATTGTGAGGGGTAACTATAAGATACCTGGAGAACCCAGAAATAAGATCCAGGGAGCCCTAACACCACCAACTGTAGTCCGTCATAACTCCCCCAGCACGAGGAAAACTTTTTGCTTTGGAGCCAAAGAAGAGCACGGGTCAAATACATCCGAGTCGGGAGTCGGCAGCATCATTCAACAAGTCCCTCCTACCAGCTCCCGAAGGGATCCCGGAAAGTCATCCCTTACCACTTCCCCACCCCCAGCCTCCCGGCCCCCAGCAGCTGCTCTGGGTAGCTTGGCCGGCAGAGGGCACCCTCTACCTTCCCTAGCACCAAGCTCCCTGCCCCCTCCTCCTCGCCCCCCAAGCCCAGTCCCTCCACCCCGCTCCACCCCGCTCCACCCCCAACACAGAAACACAGCATCCTCCGACCGCGAATCCAATTCACTCCAGCGACCCCAAGACTTTTCTCTCCTGGGGGTGCCCCCAGTCTGCAATTTCCCTTCTCAGCCCGTCGGGCATAAAGCCCCCAAACCCTCAGCAATTTCTTTCCAGGCGCAGCTCACCCATTCCTTCTTCCCGGCTTTGCATCCCCAGAGACCCACCCGAGTCGACACCCCATCCTGCTCCCGAAAGTCAAAACTTGTAATTCCCTGGAAGGTGCTCCAAGGGAAGGCCGCGAGATGGGGTTAAGTGTGGGCGCAGCCAGCCCCGGAGTCCCGCAGCCCCTTTCAGGTCCGAGCTGCAGGAGTGTCTCAAGTTTTCCGAGATATACTGGCACTGGACCTGTGTAAGTCCGCTTTGGTCTCAAATCCCGAGGCGCAGGTGACCGTGTGCAGCCTGGCTGGAGCCCCGGGGGCGGTGGTGTGGGCTGAGGGAGCAAGGGACCCCCCCAAAATCTGCGCGGGGACCGCCAGCCCATAGGAAAGATACATATCCCAGCTCCGACACAGTCACCGCAGTCAGGGCCCCGACAGCTGGCGCCCTAAATCTCTCACGACCCCGGCTGTGCTAGGGGAGGGTTTCGGGGGATCCCCGGGGCGCCGTCTCCGCTCCTGCTACGCAGCTCCGCGTCTCCTCTAGGCTTTTTCTCCCCCACTTCAGGGCTGCCCGGGGTCCCTCTCCCTCGGGGGGTCCTGGCTGCCCTCTGGGCCGGGGGACGCCGAGGAGAAAGCTCCGCCGGAGCAACTCCAAGTCCCCCTTTTCCTGGAGGGGAGGAAAGGAGTTCCAACCTCTTCCCACAACTTCGGGCACCCCCAGCCAACTTTCCCCCGCGGACGGGCGGCTCCCGCGCCAAGCCCCACGCCCGCTACTCGCCTACCTCGGAGTCCACACAAAGCTCACGGGTCCCCGGCGGAGGAGTCACATCGTTATCTCGCTCCTGGCCCCTGAGCCCAGCCCGGATCCCCGTCGCGGAGCCGCTGGCCGCCGGCCCCACAACAGCGGTGGCAACTGCAGTTCAAGTGTCTCATCAAAGCTTCCCAAGGAGGAGGCGGGGGGCGCGCCGGGCCGGCTTCTCAGCCCCGCCCGGGAGCCCGCGGCGCGACGGGGGGCGCGGGACAGCGAGCGGGCGGGTGCGCCCGGGCGCGGCGGCGGCGGTGACCGGGAGCTCCAGCCTGCGCCTCGAGCTCCGGTCAGACATTATTTAGCTCTTCGGTTGAGCTTCGATTGGTCAAACGGCGCCGCCCCCCGCCCCCCTCCCCCGGCTCGCCCGCGCCACCGATACCCGTGCGGGGCGGCCGCTTAAAGGGAACGCCGCGCCTTTTCCTCGCTCTGGCTCAGCCCCTGGGGCTCCCGGGGCTCCCCGGGTCCGTGCACCCGCCTCCGCCTGTCCTTGGGACCCCGCGACGTGTCCCCGCAAGCCCCGCGCCCTCCCGGGGTTCCGGGGCAGGACGTACGCGCCGCGCCCGCTGCTTCGAGGAGCGACCTACCCCCGCCCGGGGAAACCCCGCATCCGCGCCCTTCGCGGAAACCCAGGCTGTGCGCGCTGGGGCGGGAAGGAGCTGGTGCGAATCGAGCGTCCCCGGGGTCTTGCTCCCCTCCCTTGCAACTCCCTCCGCCCTATCCCAGCACCCAAGTTCTGCGGGAGAGGGCGTGCATTTCCCGGGCCAGGAGACACACCTTCCCGCACCTTCCCGCACGACGGAGCTGCAAACGCGAGCACACAATGAAATCGCACGGAGCATGGGGGCTATAGGTTTACTCCGCTGCCTTAAACACGTCGGCTTAAACAGAGTTCGTGCACTGACCTCTCCAGAGTTTGCCTAATAGGAATTCAATCAAGATAATAAAGGCATTTTTTATTAATGAATGCCCCCAGATAACGTTACATCAAGTTACTTGCTCCAGCCAGTAATGACAGACCTCACTAAAGCCAAACGCTTTCTAGCAGACCAGAGAAAAACGGAAAGAGAGAGAAAGAAAAGAAACCCACCTTTTCAGTCACTACTTGTCAAAGTAAACATCAAGGCAGCTGCTCTGGGGAAGACTTCGGCCCCAAAACTCCCAGACTCTATTATTATTATTTTTTTTTCACGTTCCCTTTGGTTAAAAAGAAGTGGGGGGTGCGAGTCTTTGGTGCCCGGTATGTACGCCTTCTGTTCTGCAGCAAAGAAGTTAAATTATTGATAGTGGAAATTGCATGGCGGAGGTAATACTCGCACCCCCTGAGCGAGGAGCTCCATTTGATCTCGGCAGGGGCAGGGAGATTTCATGCTAGCTCGCCAGGGGGAGCGGCAGCGCGAGCAGCCCTCTCCGCGGTGAATGGGAAAGTGGGTGGGAGTCCACGAGAGGGCTCCACGGTGCCTTGACGTGCGGTGTCATATGATACCTCCGCTGCCTCGAAATAGACACTCTAGTGCACGAATTACCAGAATCAAAATTCAGCGCATTTAAAATGATACATCTTTTATTAGAAGAGTTCCGTTCCAGGGCATTGCATGGTTTTGCAGATGTTTTCACTTCTCTCCCTAGCAAACTTACACACATAAACCAATCCTTTTAATAATGAACCTGGGCAGCAAAGATAAAGAGCCTTCTGTTCTTACCTGTGGGATGGGGGGTGGGGGGAAGAAGCAGTTGGCTCAGTTAATCCTACCCTCGCGCCCCTCCCCCACTCAGCGAAGAGCAGTCTTTAGGGTGCAGGTAGCCAAGATCCTCGGAGAGAACTTAAGTGGCTAGGGTCCAGAGGACTATTTTCAATTTGCCATTGGACGAACACTGTCAACCGTCTACCTAGGTTCCTGTTTTGAAGTTGAATTTTCTTCCCAATTGTCCAACCGATTCGTAGGCTACTGGGAAAGACCTTAAAATATAGAATAAGGAACAGGACGGCAGTACTTAATTTGTAGTCCTTGGACCTCCCGCGAGCATACAAGTCATCTGGGTGCCTGCTAAAACGCAGATTTCTCCTCCTGAATTCGTGATTTAGTAGGGGTGGGGCCGGGTCTAGGAATTAACATTTTAACAAGCATCCCAGGCAATTCGGATGCAGAAAATCTGAGGTCACGCTCTGAGAAACACTTCCTTAAGGAATGAATAAATGGGTGTCAGAGGAATCGCCCATCCTCCCCCAATTTGGTAGGCCAGTTTTATGTGTATGTGCATTTTTCTCTAATCTCAAAGGGGTTTGACCTAATAATTGCTAAGACTCATTGCGGTAAGAATTTCCCTAAACACTCCAACATTAATTTGGGGAAAGGGAAAGATTTATAAACAGTTTCCTTTCCTGGACCCTCTTGTGGTTATCAAGAATGTGCTGTTGAACTGAGTATATAATAATATTATATCTAAGGGTTTACAGTTAATAAAATGAGTTCACTTGTATTAGCTGCTTTAGAGCTTCTAAAGACTAGTGACAGAAACTATTATTATTTTATAAATGAAGAACCTGAGGGTCAATGCCATGAAATAATTTGCCCAAATTCACACAGCTAAATGCCAGAGAGGAGACTTCAATGAACTCAGGAACTCCAGCTAGAAATATCCGTGCCTCCCCCCACCTCAAAATAAACAAAGCTATCTGTACCTTGGAAGTGTTATCAGAAGGATTTCCCAAATTGGTGGACTGAGTAGTCAAATTGCTCAAAAACATGCATATTCTTAGCGTGTCAGACATTTAGCTTTGCACTTCTATCAGCATGACAGGACACATGACCAATACAAACTACCTTACAGCACAGATGATGAGGTTTACTGTGGGATATTTAATGCATGTGAAATCTGCAGGCTAGCCAGAAGCAATAAAGGACAGTGGGCATGAAGCTGGGCTTGGCCACCTCAGAGAAACTCTGTATTGATTCCCAGGGCTGTAGGCTGAATGCAGACACAATTTCTTTTAATACTGCAAAACAATTTAAGAGACTAGATTTATAAATTAAACACACACACACATATACACACACAAACCTTGTACTATATAAAGTACTAGAGGAGCCCTACCTAAACTTTTTAAAATAACTTTATGCTAACTTCAAACCCATGCTTATTTTCCAACTTTAAATTTGCTTGAAAATGAGTTATTTCCTCAAGTTCTTAAGCTCAATTGTAATTTATTTCCTTGGAAAAATACCTACCAAGTGAGAGTCAAGAATCTTAGCATTCTCGGTGCCGCTCAGTTAGAAGTTATGGCAGATCTTCTACGGGCTAAATCCACATTGCCACATCAGCATTTTTGTGGAAGGAAAAGTGTTCTCATTTCCGAGACTCTGATTGTGTCTACGGCCAATCTTCTTATCCCTACTCTCCCTTGACGTTATACAAATAAATGTTTGTATCTCTACTTTCCAGTGTGTGGTGAAGTTTTACTGAGGAAAAGACAGAGGAGTCAGAAATGGCAGGAATATTTAGAAATAAAAGAAGAACAAATGTCAATTCAGATAAACCCTTTGATGAATCAGACCTCTTGACATTTCTGAGCATTTTAAAACTTTCTGATTTGTGATTACAGTGTTACCAAAACAGTAAAAGATCAGACTTAAAATACTTTATTTTTCTTAAAAGTACATCTTACATTCAAAAACAATGAAGCTAAGATAAACTAAGTTGTACTGGTGTGTTGCACGGAACTCTGAATAATTTTTTTATTTGTTTAGTTCAGGTAGCATATGGAGATAGTGCTAGAAGTCTAAGATCAAACTTTTTACAAAATTATTTTCCTATTATGATCAAGGGTGATGCTGAGAATATAGAGCAAACATTTCTGATTCTCCTTAAAGATTAGTCTCTCACATGATTGATAGGTTAAGAACAAAGTTCCCAAATTCATGATCTGAACATTTTCTCAATCACCCAAAGGAGGAAAAACTTGACTGCTTGAAAAGAAAATGCTCCATATTTCACTTTTGGGGGGCTTAAAAATTAATTTTGAATTAGTTAAAATCTTTATTTTTGGTTATGGGCTAATTCGATTCTAACCCAATGTTCTAGAAGGACAAAGGTCAGGAAGAAATGTGAATTCTCATCTATTCTTGTCAAGAAACATAAACTAAGCCTCATTACCCAAGTGGGAACAGAGGCAGTAGACTCAGATTTGACATTGACATATTTTTTTCTATTAATAATTTTAATTGGTGAGGTCAATTCTATCATTATAAGCATTTTATGTTTAATTATATTTATTTGTTTCCTAGTTACTCCTGCCTTCAATCCTCCTTGCAAAAAAAAAAAAAAGTTGTCTAGAATCAAATGAATTGACTAAAACTGCTGAAAATCTTCGTAATTAGCATAGGGAAAATAATCAGTAAACAGAAAACTCTACTGCTTCGCAGAGTGGCAAAGGTATTTTCAAAGTCATGCTGCATGATTTCAAAGGCCCAATCCAGCACTGAACTGTGTCACTTCTAATCCTACAAATTATTGAGTAAGGTCTGTCCTGAGAAAAATCTTAAAAGAGAAATAATATTCCTGTTTATTAGATGGTACTTTAATATGGGGTGTATTTCTTCTCTGTAAGCTTTTTGTGAACCTCAAGAATAGCTTCTATGCCACAATCAAATGCCCAAATTGGCCAACACCTGTTACAGGAATTATGGAACCAAGTATGGCCATTAGTGGCAAACAAAAAAAAGAAAGGAGTCACAGCAGGAAAATGTTAGAAGGGCCCAAATTAGGAGAATAGAACAAGAAGGTCAAAAACCGATCCCATCTGGGAATAATATTTAGTTGGATCAAGAGAAACAGCACCAAAACTGTTATAAAACAACTGAGACTAACCTCCAAACATATGAGAGTCATCAACTTGTAACCCTCTGAGTTACCAGATTTTCCCTGAGAACATTTAAAAATTAATAGTGAAGAATAAATTGGTTTACTCATTGTAATGTTTCTGTAAGCACGGTCAAAAGGGTTGCGATCGTAGACCGAGAACAAACATTAGAACTGACAGAGATAGCTGCCTGTGGTATGTCGTTGGTTTTACTGAGAGAAGAGTCATGAGAAGAATTAGCAGGTTTAAACCAGAAGGTTTCAGGACATTGAATCAAATTGTAAAGTACAGATTACCTTATTTTTGAGACAACTAGGCTGTTTGGTGATCGCAATGAGAGATTTTCTACTGTTAAATTTCATATTCTTCATGGAGAAAGTTAGAAACATATGCAAAAAGAGAATTTAGAAAAAAAACCATTGAGCTTCCTAAAAAACAAAATCACACTAGGAATTTGGCCTATTTTTATATGATTCTGAATCTATACAGTGCCTGTCTTGAATGGGCTCTCTGACAAAGGACCTGAGCAGGACGTGCAGCTGGCTCTCTTGTCTAAATCCTCCCGATAGCACAGGCATGGTAGGAATAAAATCCTCAGTGCTACACGTGTGGCAACAAGGGTTGAGACTTAGATTTGTCTAGCATACAGAACCATTGGAAACATCTGAAACGCTTGACTTTCTCAACTTCAGTTAATCTTCAGTTTACTATCTTCATGTCATGCTTACATTCATTCAGTTGATGAAAACTTGCTGAATACCTACTGCCAAACATTGCTCTATGTTTTGTTTTAAGATGTTATTTTTTAAGTAGTCTCTACACCTAACATAGGGCCCGAACTTGCAACCCTGAATTCAAGAGTAACATGCTCCGCCAACTAAGCCAACCAGGTACCCCACCCCTTTGGACTATGTTAAAGGCAGATGAATAAAACATATTTCAGCTCTTTAGATACTCAAATTCTAGAACATAAGATCTGTCTTTTAATCCATTGGGTCATTTGTGAACTAGTTAAAGGTAGGAAATTATGTTTGGTTTTGCTTTCCTTTGTCATGGATTTGGTGTATGGGAAGATGATCTTCAACATGCTGGCAGTGGCCAGGGATATAAGTGATGGACAAGAAACTTGTTCCCAAAGCTGGAAGGGCACCTAGCAGCTGGGGAGGCCTGTCATGATTGATCAGGGCCCTAGTTACCCTTGGTTAGCAGCATTTTACAGAAGGTAGACAAAGGATAAGGGATCCTGATATAAGTAATGGTAGGAAGGAAATGAGGCATTGTTCAGGCAAATAATTTTTCTAAGTGGTTAGGTAGATTTATAAAAAGAGATCCAGAGGGGATCTTAAGAGATTATCTCATCTTCCTCACCACTCATAGGCCTATCATTGCAGACCAGTAGATTCCACATTCTTCTTCTGAAGACCTTTCTAAGGATCCAGCAATTCTAGGGCTTGGAAGTTCCCACTTACAACACATTTTTGTTCTTGTTGCAATTTATATCTTATTTCATTTCTTCCAACCTTAGTGAAGATGGAGAACAGCTGCTTACTAACCTCCTGTGTTATTAAGTCACCACTCGGACTTTTCTCATAGCAAGAAATCAGATCTCACAAACTTTCTTCATAAACTCCAACTTCCAATCCATTAATCATTTCCCTCGGTCTACCCTGGACCTCCTCCAAGATCTCCATATTCTTCTGAAAATGTGAAGCCCCATACTAGACATGTGTGTGAAATTATCCAGGGCTCAGGAAACATGAGAGTCATGAATTATCTGAACACAGCTGTTGGGAAAACTAAAGGGGAGATTCAATCAGATTGACAAATCCTTCCCTTGCAACTTAGAGACAGAAGTAGTTTGTTTCATAAAAAGATGAGCCTTCATGTCAAAGCTGTATCTTGTATCCTTAGTTTTTAGATGACGCACTTTGTGAAAGAAACAGAATTCTCTCTCAGAAGGTAAGGACTACAAAACACTACACTACTTTTAAAGCTTCTACTTTCTCCTAATTTGATAAATTTCTCCTATCTTTTAATTTTGTCTGTATATAAAGCCTAATTAGAATAGAGTAAAACTAAATTGAAGTCCATACAAAAGAATCATGTTAACCTACATGATACCTAGAAGCAAGTTTAACTGATTATTTCACTTGTCATTTATAGCTCTGTTATGATCTCACAACCCAATGTGACCAAATATTTTGGGCCTTCTCATTCTTTATAGCCCAGATGAAGAGCATGGGATCAGCAGAAATACCATTCCCACTACTCATGGTTGTCTCTTTAGGGCATGTTTAGGGCCTTCAGTGGTGACTACAAACTCAATCTAGTAGTCCCGAGAAGAAATTAGGCCAGTCATGGAATGAAATCAACACTCTAAAAAGAAACTGAATAGGAGATGAGGACATTTATTTCCCCTTCATAATATGATTTTGAGAAGTTGTCAAGGGACTCTGTGACCAAAAGAAGACTACTAGGCTAGGAGTGTTTGCTGTAAGTAGTCTGAAGTTCTGAAACCTTGATCTATCAATGCAGGGCACCAAGAGTAGTAAGTCTAGTTGGATCTAAGAAAGGGTGATGTTGATGCAGGTGGATAGGACAAATATAATGTTTCATAAAAGTTGAAGACAGAGAGATGGGATAGAATGGGGAATGGATGGGGGAAAGCAGAGCCACACATTTAAATTCCAAGACCCCTTCATTGATTTTTTTGGTCAGTCATTGCTATATACACACTCAACGAAACCCATTTTTCTCTGCCTGGACAGTGGTTATGACCTGGGAAAGGTGGGTGATATGTGTGAAGTAGTGGGTTATATGGTTAGATATCCAATTTTGGAAGTCAGATGTTGATTCCACGGTACAAATTAAATATATTTCTGGGATGCATATTCAGACCACAGTCAGCTTTCCTCGAGACAGCCTCTATGCTGAATTAGAAAAATGAAGACCCAACACATTAATACCAAATTTCATGCCTCCCCCAAATGTAGTACAATGTTTAGCATTGAGGATCTTTTATTTCATAGACATGTTTTCCTGGAGTACTTGGGAAGAATGAGCCAATACTATTATATATTCTGACCTTTTTAATTTAAAAAAAGAAAAAGTTCCCAGGATAAATAACTGAAGTTAGCTTGCATTGCTCATTGCTTTATGTCTATACTGAATGCTAATTTGAATTACCATTCTCACATAATAAACATATTCTTATGGCATTACAACCAGATTGTGGATGTAGATCATCTTAGAACTACTTTGCAAGCCAAATTTCCATTGCCTTCCATTTTATCTGCACACAAAAACTAATTAAAGTGAGTAAAAATAAGTTGAATTCCATAAAAGAGAATCATGCTAACCTACACGATGCCAATTTGTCTCAAAAAATATATAGAAGTTTGACATATTCTTGACTATTCGCTTGGCTAATTAACATTTTTAATATTACTTTTTGTTATTGTGTTTTTGATAACTCATATTGTTATTTATTTATATAATTTCATTCTTCATTTTTAGGAAGAATTTATAAATATCTAATTTACCCATCAATTAATTGGTTTTTGTAAGAGCACAACTTCAGAACAGTACTTAATAATAGAAATTAATCACAAAAGTGGAATGATGTGTATGGATGTCATATGAAGAACAAAGAAACAGCTTTAAAGAGTATCTCTTGGGGGCGCCTGGCTGGCTTAGTCAGTGGAGCATGCAACTCTTGATCTTGGCATCATGAGTTCAAGCCCAATGTTGGGTATAGAGCTTACCAAAAAAAAAAAAAAAAAGAGTATTTCTTTGGAAAATGATGTGGGTTAAAAAATATAAAGTTTAGGGGCACCTGGGTGGCTCAGATGGTTAAGCATCTGCCTGCCTTTGGCTCAGGTCATGATCCCAGGGTCCTGGGATTGAGCCCCACATCGGGCTCCTGGCTCAGCGGGGAGCCTGCTTCTCCCTCTCCTCTGCCTCTCACCCTGCTCATGCTCTCTCTCTCTCTCTCTGTATCTCTGTGTCTCAAATGAATAAATAAATCTTTAAAAAATATATATGTATAAAGTTTAAATTAGCGAACATTCCCTAACATTTTTAAGACTAGGGATTCTAAGAAATACGATTGAGATTAGAATTCCCCTCTTATTTTTAATCATTTTAAGGGAAATAATCAATTTTTTGTTTTGTTTTGTTTTCCTAGGGGGAGTGGGAAGGAAGCTACAAAAATTGTCACTGAAAACCAAATAAAGCTGTTGTCAAATCTCAGATAAGAATCGAGAACTAAATGTAGTAACTGAAAACTCAGGGCATAATATAGGAATCAATGAAAACTTGAGGTCTCAATTCATCTTGCCTTAGCTAGTGTCTCAATAATCATAAAGTAATTGTGGAGTGTTGGAGAAATTTAAAATATAATTAGTTTTGTCCTGTCAATTTAAAATTAACAAAGTCTTATTGGCATGCTATCAATATCTTATGTTTCTATTTTAGTAATTAATCTAAGTTATTTTTTAACGTAATTAATCTAAGTTATATATAAACTTAGGCCATTCATTGTTTTATGTTTTTATTATTGGGAAATAGAAAAACTATCATTGTCACATGATTAGATTTTAAGGCCCATATTGTAGTCAAGGGAGTTTATGTCCTAGGTTAAACTTCATCACTTTCTGGCCATGTGACCTGGGCAAGTCATTTCACTAACCCACGTGGATACTATAAGTTTCATAGAAATGTTTGTTGAATAGGTTGAGAGATCTTCACTAGTGTGCACCTCAGTTGCCTGATCAATAAAATGAGGGCAGTGGGCTATAAGCAGGCAGCACATTCAGACCTTAGCTCAGAAAAAACAAATGATTCAGGTGATCTCAATGCACCAGAGGTACCTGTGAACTAGATCATCTTTAAGATACTTTTCTCCTTCTACATTCAGACTCCTTTCAGGAACGGTGTATCATTTGGTAAACTAAACTTGAAATTCATGTAATTATTTCCCCTAAAGTTAGAGACCTGAGCCAAGGTAAGAATTCATACTCTTCTATCTTTTAGAGCATGCAGTTACCTCTGACAAGGCTTTCGGTGAACTTTTTCATACATTAAAATATCCTTTAAGATCATCCTTTCCTGCCGGGATGGTTTCTGAGCTCCAGGACATAACAAATACATATGAGTTCAGGCCATCGTTTCTTGCATAAATCAGAGTGGAGGCAGGATGAGGTCTCCCCATCTTTGATTCCTTACATAACTTTGGCAGCTATGCAAACACCATTGACTCACGCTATCTAAGACTTACCAGTATGCCTCCAGTCCCTCATTTATTTATTTTTTTTAAAGATTTTATTTATTTATTTGAGAGAGAGAGCACATGAGAGGGGGGAGGGTCAGAGAGAGAAGCAGGCTCCTCGCTGAGCAGGGAGCCCGATGCGGGACTCGATCCAGGGACTCCAGGATCATGACCTGAGCCGAAGGCAGTCGCTTAACCAACTGAGCCACCCAGGCACCCTCCAGTCCCTCATTTAAAGCCACATCTTTCTAGGAGTTGCTTTTCAGGAGGACGATGAATGAGTTTTATCAGGAAGATGCCTAAGTACATGTATAACTCCCTTACCTGGACTATCTCCCAGCTTATTTCTAGAGCTGGTGTTCTGAAAAGATGCAAAGGACCCAGACACCAAGTTTTGCATTCTCCCAAATGAGATGTGATTTCCAGAGAAATTCCAAGTTTGGAGTGGAGCCTTTGGAGGAAGAACATTGAATTGCACAAGGAAAGCCAATAAACATTTTAGTCCCTAACAGGGGCTGTAAGCCCTGTAATTACATTCAGGATTGTGCTTGTCTATCCTTCTCTTCTCCATATCTGTAAACAACTTGTTAGCTTCGGAGGTTTGTCATCCACTGTGTTTTTGGAGAGGGTGTGCCTCATCACAGCATCTGCAGTGCTAGAGCCACTAACAGTTCGAAAAAGGCAAATTTATGAAATGGCTTCTAAACACACTAAGTCCTAATCTAAACAATTTATAACGTTTTTTACTCAATAACTCTCAGAAGTCAGCTAACTTGGAGCTGCCCTGAATAAGTTAAGAAAGGAATTAGACATCATCTGTTGGGTTAATAAACTAAAGTAAGTGGAAGGAAAAACAGGCAGGTGAAGAGTTCCAGATACTCATCTTTCTCTTCAGTGGCGATACACTTATTTCTGGAAATTCTCTTTCTTGCTAGTGTTTTAAACATGACAACAATTGTATTAACAGCTAAGGGATTTACAGATTACAGTTTACTGAGTAAAAGAAAGGGCTTTGGAATGAGATTGACCTGGGTTTGAGTCAAGCTTTGTCACTTATTGTCTCTGCTAATTTAGAACAGTTAATTAATTAACTGATGCCTCAGCTTCCTTATCTTCAAAATGGGAATAATAATCTCTGCCTAGAAAGATTGTTGTGGGGAGTCAATTAACTGTGGAAATGTAGAATGCTCACCACAGTGAACTCAATAAAGTTCGATTTTATTGTTAATTCATTCCCACAAAACTCTAAGTATTATCACTGTCTCCATTTGGTGATTGTGAATACAGGGCTCCATAGGTGACAATGAGTGGTTTGAAAGTCTTTCATTAGTTAGCAGAGATTCAATATAATTCTGGACCAGCACTTGTGGCTACTAATTTTGAGATTCTCAGCCATCTCAAAGGGCGTGGTGAAGATCTCTTAACAAAATATACGTGCAAACCTGAAAATGGGAGATGCAAATCGAATCTGGGTGGTAGCTATTAGATAGGGAGATGTGATTGTATAATGGGCTTTAGAACCAGAGAACTTTAGGTTTGAATTTTAGCTTTGCCACTTAAGATTTGCTATATAATTTTGGGTAAATCACTTAAACTCTCTGAGCTCCACTTTCCTTATTTGTACCATTAGAATATAATCCATCTCAGAGAGTTGCTTTGAGGGTTAAACAGTATATTCAAATGCAAAGCAAAGAACTTAGCACTGAATAAATGCAAAATAAATGTTATCTTATCCCATCATAATTTGCATATAGTTTCCCATAGTATGGTAGTGACAAAAATGAAGTCTCTATAGTTTGTTGAGGTTAGTGAAGTCATACCAGGTGTCCAAGGCAATGCTCACTGAGTTAGTGACCAGAGTCTGAACTTTTTCTCTTTTTTAATACAGTAGTGGATTTCTAGGGCAGTGGGGTAGTGCTGGTGGTACTAAGGGTAAACTTTAGAGTAATAGCAAGCTCAGTCAGTAGAAACATGTCACTATACCCTAACCACACCATCAGTTGGTTCTTTATCCACTTGGCAACTTGTCTAATGGTAAAAGTATATTTTAAAAGTTTTCCCCAAATGCCAGTTTCCTTCTGCCAGGGAGGAAAACTCAATGGCTAATACTGGAAGACAGAAAGAGACAAAATTAGCATTTCTGAATCTACACTATGTTCATAAGCACCCCCCAACAAGTGCTGCGTTGTCAAATATGTTTGTGAAATGCTACATAGTAGTATTTGTAGACCTTGTCACTAGTAGAAATTGTAGACACCTTCATATCACTTGTCAGTTGTTACAGACATCTCAAAATATGTTGATGCTTATCATTACTTCAAAATTTTAGTGTTTACATACTGTTAGACCTTATTTCATGCATTAAAAAAGCATGTTACCATATCACATAATATACTATTTTTTGATATTTTAATAACTGTATTAAATATAATTGGCTTCCTTTGTAAACTTATAATTTTTTATTTTATTTATTTAGAAACATTATTTTGAGAAGGATTTACATCTTGACCAGACTGCCGAGAATGGAGTCCATGGCACAAAGGTGGTCACAAAGCTCATGGTAATGCCACATATTCCAAGGAGAAACAATAACAAGCCCATTTTAAAATATTGATTATGGAAGTTGCTGGGGAAAAAGTAGCCCTTAGTGGAGGCGGATGGTAAAAGCAAAAGAATAGTTTCCTACCATAGTAACCAGAATAAGGAGCATGGATGGTACAGATCAGTCTCAATGGACAAATGGCCTTAAGGAAAACTCAGAGGGGATACTTCTAGAATCTCTGTTTAATACTGATCCTATTTTGGCTTTTTATTTTCTCTGCTCAATTTTCTTCATCGTCACATTTCTCTTTTCTATTCACTTACCCTACAATGTCCTATCCCAAAGGCTTTAGATATTTATGGAACCTTTCCATAATCACCCAATTTGGGTATTTCTTCCCACAGTCCTCTAGGGAAGTAGGGAAGTAGGTGGTTGATATTTTCCTTGAAGTTGGAGATAAAATAAATCAATTCCAATTCCTTCTAGTGCTGATAAGTATGGGACCTAGCATATTCTGAAGGAATTTCTAGATTCCATATATTATAACATACACCGTGAGCACAAAGATCTCAGAGTATTTTCTTTTGCTGCTTGGGCAATTGATTGGATTTCTCTTTCCCAGTGTGAGTTTTTTTAGTGCATTTAATGTTTACTCAGGGGTTAAAAATATCAGCAGAGCACTTTCAAACTCCTGTGGTGGTCCAGAAAATGCTTGCAACTGGTCAAAATGTCTTACATAGGCCACATGTTTCTCCCAGCTTCCGACCAAACTGTTAAAGTCAGGTCACATGTTGCTAAACTGCTGGTTTTTAGAAACTAGATTTTAAAGTTTTTTTTTTTTTTTAATTTTTAAATTAATACTTTGGAATATATTTTGCCATTTGTCTAAAATAGAATTCAAGAATGATATCTGTCATCCCTAGTGCATCAGAAGTTATTTTAAATATGGCATCTTTATAAAAGTCAATAGCTGCCTCATCAAAGGGCAATCATGTCCAGTGTGGGTGGCTGTGCCCATTGTTTTTGAACTGCTGCAGCAAGCTAGCCAATCCCAGGGAATGGCTTGCAGCCTTCCTACACCCACATTTTTTCTTAATTATCTCCACCAGGCTGAGTTAGCTAAGGACAGATCTATAGCATTTCCTGGATGTCAAAATGCCCACACACCTTCTGCAATCCTTGAGCTATACCAGCTCCTTTTCATGTATTTCCTGGATGGTCCATCTAATTATCTATTATCATGTGTATATAATGCATTATTCATGAGGCCCAGACAATTTCAGGATGTAATATCTTTGATTTTAAAAGGAAATGACCTGAAAAAGGAGAACTTATGCTTACACAAAGAAAATAAGCAATTAATTTGATAGTGAGTCAATCTCATCATCCCATACCTTTTAAAAAAATAATCTGTAGGAATTTGGGATCATTGTTCAAACTAAAACTCTCCAAGTCATCATTTCTCAGAAAATGATAGGTTCAATATCTAGATTCCTTCTAGGCTGAGTTTAAATAAGTTGCCTTGACTTCCCATAATGTGCTTCTTAACAAACAAGTTAAAAACCTGGCGGCACCCCAAATTGTAAATCATCAAAGGTTAGGGTGACTTAAGCCCTATCTTCCACCAAGAAAGAGTTATCCATTGTATCATTCAAACTTGGAGCTAAAGTGGAATTGAGAGTTTATCCTGAGACATCCTACTTGTCTTATGTGTGAAGAAATAGAGATCAAGAGGGACTAATTGATTTTTTTCAGCTACTGACTAGTTGGGAGTGAAGCTTGAACTCAGACTTTTAATTTGGTTCACTGTGTTTTCTTGAAAAAGGTAAGATTCCAGCAGTTTGTCCCCTTCCAGGGATTAGAGCAAATTAAAGGACTAGTCATGTCTTCAAACTATAAGCTCCACCAAGATAAGAACCATTTAGTCTTCCTTATTGCTGAATCTCCAGGTTGTCAGTTAATGCATACCGCATAAAATTATGAATTTTAATGTCTCAGTAGAAAGTATACCTTTTGGGCTAAGTAGGAAATGGCCAGTCAAGCTCATGATCCCCATTAAGTATCAGAATATCTACCAAGACAAGCAACATTCCAGGAATCCAAAACTGGGATGAAATTCCAGAGGCTTGGAAGAAAACAAGCCAGCATGAATTCATGCATCAGACATGGGTTGGGCCAAGTGACCTCTGAGAACCTTCCCAGCCCTCAGATTCTATGACTCACAAGTAAAAGCAAAATGATTCTTGGCTTTGGCTCTTCCTATTTTTGTGTTGGTTTTGGGGGACTTAGTGATTGTACCTTAGATGGTATGTCAGCTACATGAAGATTCCTTTCTTTGAGCCTCCAATTGTGGGAGATTGAAATGGCTCAAGAAGGGAAGGTCAGAGCAGAATTCTGGGAGCTACTTGTAGATAATTTTTTTTTAATCAAAGAAATCAAAATAGGAGGAAATAACACACACAGTCCCGTCAGATACCTAAGTATACCTAAGTGGGATTTGAGGCAGCATGGTCTGGGGAGAAACAAGCACAATCCTTGAAATTTGAAGACATAGACTGATTCAGTCTTCACCTCTTACCGGCAACGTGGTCTTGGACAACTCTGAATCTGAATTGCCTCATCTGTAAAAAGGTGATTGCTAATTCCTGCCCTACACAATTGCTGAAGAGAACAAATAAGGAAAACTGTAAAGAGCTATCAGAGTACTACATGCCTACAAAATACTATTATCAGGAAATACAAATAAATCTGCATTATAGCAGAATTGTTTGTAGGACTCCTTTAGAATGTTAGGAAAAAAGAAAAAATATTAAAAAGTCTGCCTAAATTTTAAAAAATTCAGAATGAACACTCCCAAAATTGCCAAATGAAAATGGAGGCAGGGATAAAGAATTTAACATTCTGATCTTTGCACCACGTTGTTTTGGGGTATTAGTTTTCATCAAACATGTCTATCTTTCTCAAGACACACTTGTTAAAGCAGTAGCTTTAACTTCCAAAGTAAAAAAAGAAAGATTTCATATTTTTGAAAGTATGATCACTCTTAAGTCAAGGTGGGGAGGAAATTTTCTTTTTATTGGTTAAGAATTTCATCTTTCTCCCCTTAAAGGCATTCCCCCTATTTCCATAGGATTCAATAATGGTAAGCTCTCTCTAAGTGTTAATATTTATTTTTATTAAGTACCACACTCTGTTCTTTACATGGATTATGGCATGTAAATTTAAGAGATCTCTGCTTGTGAAATTGACCAGAAAACACACAGAGACAAACATGCCCATACACACACACACACACACACACACACACAGCAGTAGCAGATCAGCAGAGAAAGGCAGGAGCCAAAGAAAGATAATTTGAGTTACTTCTGAGGTAGCAGTTGTAAAATTAAAATAGGCAACTCATTAAATTATCCATAGAGTGAAAAGAAAGCTACAAAAATAGATATTTTTCTGGCAAGTCAGTGCTTTTCAGAAAAAATTTAGTTTTAAGCAGAATTTTAAAACCAGATATCAGTTCATATTCATTAGAATCATTTAAATGGTTAGCTTGTCCTAATTAAAACAAAGAATAGCTTTACTGGCCTTTGGTAAAAGTCTATTTAATAAAAAATATGTTCAGTTAGACATCATTTTAACTGACAGATTGTAAGCAATTTGATCCTGTGAATGTTATTTGAGCAAGTTGGAGCCTGGTCCCCAAATCATAGAATTAAAAACAAAAATCCTTTTTCAGTCATGCCTCAGTGCTGATTTTTCTTCATTTCTATTTGTTGGTTTTGTGGCTGATTATCTATTTTGTGGTCATTCAGGCCTTGCCTCTCACATTGCCTGATTTGGGGATGTTGTTTCTTACTAATGCTTCCCCTAGAGGACAGGCCAGGAAAAGAAAAGAAACTAAATTCACAAGCTTCTCCTCTTATTAAGAATTTAGATTAGAGACTTGTTAGGAAAAGAGTCTTGCAAATAAATGAAGTTTATGTAGCTTGATTTTAGATCTTTTAAAGGCCTTCTTTCCAACTTACACTGATAGGCAATTAACAAATAATACTTTGTAAGTCAGCAAAAAACTTGCTTTTAAAATCCCCACTTTTTTGCCTTAACCATACAAATTAAATGATTATCTAAAAATAATTAGTACCCTGGTTCCATTAAATGAAAATGCTGTATGTAAAAAGAACGCAATAGTGATACCTCCCATTTATGGAGAGTGTCTGCTTCCCAGTTTGCAAAACCCTTTCAGACATTTTTTTTCAATCCTCAAAAATTGCTGTGTTGTAGGTCTTACTATCAATGACACTGAAAAAGCTACAGGCAGGATGAATATATTTTCATCTGAATCAATACTGATATATTCCATTGGGGGAGCTAGACCAAGCTAAAATCTCACACACGGAAATATTAATATGCAAGACCAGGGGTATAAAAGTAGGCTAGAATACTGTTAATTTTTAGGGTTAAAAATACCCCCCTCGCTTTCTTCCCCTCTGTTTATCATCTTCTAATCCTCCGTCTGATTTCAAACAGGACAACTGAAATTTCTTGCCTTCATGCTGAGAAGCTCTATGTAAATACACATCAACAGTGAATATCAGGTGCACCCTTCTTAAAGTGACATTCATTTCCACGGCACTTTAGGCGAAACCATTTTATCTCATAAGTCGAGGATGTGTGTGTGTATGTGAGAGAGGATGACGTGACACTTTGCAGGTTTAAGTGGTTAATGATCTCGAGGTTACAAGAATTAGACTGTTAGGCATCTTCCCTCCTTGTCTCCCAGAGACGCGAAATCTACAATTTTCTCGGTTCGACTGTCAGATAAATTGTCAAGTCGACTAAAAGGATAATATTCCCTTAACGATGCATTCATCTGAAGCCCTAGCAACTGTATTAGGCAGCAGTGAGTATTCGGTAGCAAGACATCTCACGTAGAGGGAACTCTGCAATTTAGAGTGACAGATGATTTTTTTCTCATCCATCAAGCCGCCTCAAAATGTCACAATATTTACACCTCTTCCTTGGTGAATTAGAATCCAGACAGGCAGACAGGAAAAAAAAAAAAAAAAAAAATCCGACCGGTTGCCGCTTGATTGGGGAAAAGCAAGCGTTGCACCTTTAAATTCTGCCCATCCATTCCCGGTTCCCCCCCCTCCCTTCCCGGGATTTTGCAATAAATCTCCCAGTTCTGCGTTCAGCCCTGCAGATCCGTATTTAAAACAGCACCATCTGGGAAGGGTGGGTGGCGATGGTGATGCGGACTCCTTGGAGTTCCTTTGCAGCACGCTTGGAATTGCATCAGACTGATCAGAAATCCCCCCGCCCCCAAGACCAGCCCCTCCCGCCTCGCTCCCCTCCCTGCCCCTCCCCTCTCCTCCTTTCGCGTAGATCTGACTGAGAAAACGACTGGATCTCGGAACAATCTGTGCCCCATTCGCTGCTGCAGACTTGCTCCGTAAACCCTGCCCTACGCTCCCTTTGTGTGCAGAGCAGCCTATCACCGTCATCTGATCCTAGTGCCTGTTTTTTTTTTTTTTCCTTCTAAATCTTCACAATATTCTCGCGTTGCCTATGAATCCGTCCCTTCCACCGGAGTAAAGTTGGGAATCTTTCGTTCGCTAGAACAGTCGAGTCTTGAGTTTCGGAAATAGGTTTTCCCCTACGCTACCCCCGCCCCCACCCCAAGCCCTCGACTCTTAATTAAGAAGGGCTGATCCGCGAAGGAGGAGTCCAGAACGCCCAAGCCCTGGGGCGAAAACTGCCATTGGGTTTGGCTCGGCGGCCGGAACAAAGGGTCCGGGAAGGGGGTGGGTTGAGGTTTGTAGGAGTGTGGAAAGGGTGGTGGCCCCCGTGCTAGGGCGCGCAACTCCCTGGGCTCCCAGAGGAGAGGCCGGAGGACAGTGCTGCCGCCGGCTCTGTCCGCTCTGGGTCCCCCCTGGGGCGGAGGCGGGGGAGGTGGAACGGAAGGCAGGGAGGCTCTGAGCAGCATCTATCTTCCCCGCCTCCCGGCCCACCCCGCCGGCTGCCGCGGCCCCGCGGCGAGCCGGCCGCCCTCCACCAGCGCCTCCGGGTGCAACCTCGCGGTAGCTAGGCAGTCTGAGCCCCAGCTGATTGGTGGCTCTGTCCAGCCGCCGAGCGGATCTGCGAATGTTCTTCTCCACCGCCTCCAGCAGCCCAGACCCCCTCCCCCGGCCCGCTCCCTGGCTTTTCGGCCCGGAAAGGACCTTCTCCCAAGCAGAGGCCCCCCTTTTCTTAGTTACCCCGACTGACTCGGACCTGGGCTCAGTGAGGCATCCGGCCCGGCGGGGGAGCGGAGCGCGGTCTCGGCGGCTCCCCTTTCCTTGAGAAAGCGGGAGCCCTCTAAGCCAGCGCCCGAAACTCGTGGGGAGGGAGGGGAAAAAAAAAAAAAAAAAAACACAGAAAGAAACATCCAGCGAGGCGCGAGGGCGACGGAGGGGAAGAGATAGAATGAGGGAGGGATGGAGGCAGGAGGAGGGGGCGGGGTAGAAGGGGGGGCGGGAGGGAGGGGAAGAGAGAGGAAGGGAGGGGGGAGAGATACATAGAGAATGAATCCTTCTCACTAGAAGAGCTGAAATTACCTTGATTCATTTTGTGTTGGAGATTTAGCGTTACCTCCTACCCTCTCCCCAACCTCCACCTCCCCTTTCCTCACCGTATACCACCTCCACCGCCTGATTCTAAATGGTACAAAGTCAAAATTTAGGAAATCGAATGTTGTGGAAAAGCTTCATAATTAGTAATGAATCTACTGTACACACACACACACACACACACACCGGCAAAGAGAACGGAAAAGAAGGAGGTGAAGGGGAGAAAAAGAGAAATCTTACATTTGAATCAGACATATGCAGGTCCAAGTTAACTAAACTCATTATATCCGCAGGAAGACTGAGCATTTTTTTTATTTCTCCCCCCCCCCCTTCTCGCTTTACCCCAAGGCTCTCACCTAGGGCAATCCAAACTGGGCAAATACCAGGAAACAACCCCCCTCTCATGCTCTCCTTCTACCTCCTCCCCTTCACCACAAGTCCTCTCGGGAAGATCGAGTATCAAAATAGCTCAAGAATTGGGGTTGCAGGGGGTCCCCGCCCCGATGCTTACCTTCTTTGCGGCTTACACCACCCCGGTGGCTAGATCCTGGAGATAAACACTTGCATTTCCCAAAGTTAACCCAGTATACCAACCCGGAGCTTGCCAAGTGTCTATTCCAGCCTACACCGCTAGGAAGCCAACTTCAGCGAGCTCAATGAGGGGACCAAACTGGGGCTCGCTTTCCAAACGCACCGCTCCAAAATCTGACTCTCCAGCCCGATCTCGGTGTGAGCCGAACCTCAGAAAAGACGCTTCTTAAGGGCGACACGGAGCTGGCTTTACTGCGGGGCTAAGACGGCTACCTAGGGTACCGCCACCTCGGACAAATCTGTTGGCTCTGTCCAAGGTGCTGAATGGACTCCGATCGCCCAATTACACACCCGGCGCAGCAGGAGGAAAAGGCTAAAAAATCTCTAATTCAGTGATACTTGATATTGCTCTAGACGGTTTCTTCCACTTCCTTACGTTTTGTCACGTGTGGATGGCTTTGCCAAAGCCATCCTGTTAATAGTTGATCACATGTTGATGAGACCCTTTCCTTCTATGAGAGGATTTCCCATTTCATTACCGGTGATATGCACTTCTGACTTATTTCTCCCCCACCAACCCCACCCCCATCCGCACCCAAACTCCCAGTCTCTACCCCATCCTTACCCCCTCCACCCCCTAACCTCAACCTCTAATAGCATTATTGTTTTTAGATGGAAATTAACCCCCCTGTGAATGTCAATTACATGCCCATATATAAATCATAGAATATGCTCATACACCACACACATAGAGGAAAAGAATGGAATGCAAGAATGCTGGGAGAGAAGCATCAGCCTTGAACAGCCAATATAACACACACCCCCCCTCCAGCTCCAAGTTTGTTCCACGCAGTTCCACATTGCTGTGTTAAATCTCAAATGATTCCAATTAAAGTTGCACTATGTAAAAACCCGATTCTCCTGGCCTGAGTAGCTGCTGTTCTTTGGCGTGTGAAGTGCCAGGAAGAGCTGTGATATGCCCGTTGTTAAGCAACATGTCAAGATTTTTCAATTATAATGCAGGGTTTATTGCTACTCACCATTGTGCCTTTGCTGTCCTGGAGACTCAAGTGTCTTAAAATCCCGTCTCCCCAACAGATGCTGGAAGGTAATGTGTCTTGTTTGAAGTCATCATGTGAGAAGTTCGGCTTTGCTCAGTGGATCGCCCACCACTTGGTGTGACTTATGAATCTAATAACCCTTTGCAATATCCGCAAGCTTAAACTCTCAACCACCTTGGCGACTACAGAAGACAAAGCAACTGGCATCGATGTTGAAAAACCTATAGATTTACGCAAACGCCCTCACTCCGAGAGACACGTTTTCTCTTGAGTTCTAACGTAATTCTAATGAATGAGCGAGGTTACCAATGACTGCTCAACTGCCCTGCTAAATAGCGGGTGGTTCCTGGGGCTTCCTGCCAACCGCCCGTCACTGGGTCCTGGCACAGAAAGTTCCCGGGGAAAGTGAGGAGTTTCAGGGTACCCTCATAAAAAATAATCCAGCCTGCACACCGCTCCCTTGCCCACTGCTCAGGTCACACCTGGGGCTCTAGCAAAGCTGAGCTCAGCTCGAGAGATTTCCCTGTCGCCAGGTAAGAAAACCTTCGCCTTGTCAGGCTAGGGCGGGAAGACCGCTGGGGAACTTGTTGCTTATCAGCGCCAGCAAGCTACCGCTTTAATAATAATACCAGAAGAGCGCAGGGGGAGGGGGCGGTGGGGCGGCAACAACGACTCTCCGTGCTGTTTACGTGACCAACTCACTGTGACTCCCTTGGTAGAAAGGAAACTTCTTAGAAAAGTTCGTGCCCCTCCCCCTTCCCCATCATGACTAAGGGTCTCCTGCTGATGAGGTCGTGAGTGATGATCAAGTGGGGGGTTGGGGGGCTAGGCGGCAGGGGCTATGGGTGAGTGACTTGTCCTTGGGAACAACTGCATGCGTCGAAGCGCGCATCAGCCCGACAACTTTTCCTTTCCCTCTTAGGGACTGATGACTAGGCGAGAGGCACCGGGGTGAGCCACTAGTTGCCCACAGGAACCTGTGTAAACCGAGCTCTCGAGCAGCTGAGTTGAATGAAGTTATAACTGCGTTTGCTCTAATAGGTTATGGCTTCTCAAATGTGAGTTAACAGCCCGGTGCGCAGCTAGGTCGGCCTGGCGCGCCGCGGACCGTAGAGCCGCGGGCAAAGGCAGAGAGGGGTGCCACCGCAGCGTCTCGGCGCTCCGCGTCCGCTTGGTGCTTCCTCCCCAGAGTCGCTTCCGCATCGTCTGGGGGCCCCTAGGCCCGCCGGGTGCTGGGGTGAGCGCAGCGGGGAAGCTGAGCCACGCGCCAGATGAGCCTGGACTGGGATTGCAAGCAGTGGGAGGGGTCTCTCCCAGGAAGCCCCGCGGTTTAGACCCGCGCTTCCTCACCAGTGGCTGCGCAGGCTGGGAAGTGGAGAGGTCACGTGTCGGCGGAAAGTAACTTAGGAAAGGATGAACTTCAAGGAGAAGAAGGGAAAAAGGCACAATAAAACAGACCACCTTTCCACTTCCTCACCCCCCACCCCCAACCGGGTATAAAATAAAGGTAAAGGCGGGAGAGGTGATAGAGGGACCCCGCTCTCTGAAGACTGGGGGAGAACTCGGGAAATCTCAGGCAACAAGCTATAACTCGATCTTTAGCGACGTTCCCCCAGCCTAGGGAGGCGCTAACCCAAGGTATCTTTCCACTGAAGCTGCCTTTTGCCTTCCCCTAGCCCGTCCTGCGAGCCGAGCAGAAGAACCGAGGAGGAATGTAAACCAGTTGTTATGGAGATGTCGCTCTGAGGAGCGCAAGTGCCCCGGGAAGTACCCATAAGGATTTCGGGTTTCGTCGTTTTGGCACCAACACCATGATTTTACTTTCCACCTAGAGTTCCCACAAAGGGGAGCCCATCAACGTCGTCACAGGCCCTGGGCGCGGCGCTATTGACTGCAGGGATGAGGCAGAGATGCTGCAGAAGATAGTGGATAGCTCTTAAGTTTCAGACCACCCAGCCTTTTCCAATCTGCACTTTCTTTATGCCAGTCAAAAGTACTGTATTTGAATGTCATTCGTGCTCCCTTATGTGTAAAAACCTCAGTTACACGATAGGATTAGAGGCAACAGAATATTAGCATTCTGTGACTGCTTCAAGGTTCTACTCCCCTCCCCCTCCCACCCCAGAAATGCCTGCCTTCCTCTTGGAAAACAAGCTTTACTTCCTAATTCTGTATATGGACTTCTGTTCATTGGAATTCCCATTGGCACCGGGTTATTATTACTATATGTAAGTCCAGTGTTGAGTTGATATCACTCTAGAGATGCTTCCAGAGCCAACTCAGTTTATCATAGGCTCTAGTCAAGGTACAAATATACAGATGCTTCCTAGACCTCATTAGGGACAGTTCTAGATTTACCAAGCTCCTGGACACCTGAGGTAGGTCATGATAAAAGGGTGCCAGACACCCTCACAATCATCAAAGCAACAGTTCCCTCCAACTAAAAGGACTGCTCAGATTGTCCACAAACTGCCACTCTTTGTTGATCCATGCATTAGCCAGCAGATGCTGCCCTAAGACTGGGACAGTGGGCACATACCATCCTCAGAGGTCTTGGGGTACAGGTTTTGTGGACAAAACTGGTTTCCTGAGAATGCAATTCATAATGCTATAATTAAGTTTCCCTGCCTATTCAGTGACTCCATTACAGATCTGGAATCTTGAAATAACACAGGAAGATGATCACTATATGAACATAATTATTCCCATTGTCATCCATGTTATATATTTATTTGACTTCTTTGTCAGCAGTCTGTAGTTTGTATAGAGACTATCAGATTATTTCTCTGATGGATCTTTATTCTGAAAACTAGTGCCATATTTTATAGTAGGGTACCCTGAATTGTTAGCTTGGGTGCCTGGGGATTCAAAACATGAATGATCAATTAGTTTTCAGTACAACACATAATTGTACTGAAAATATTTTCCAAGGAATATTTTTGACCATTGCCTTTCTTTCTTAGAGTCATTACTAAAACCTACAAGTCATGGATCAAGATGAGGGACAAGAGCTGCTATATAATGTGAGTTATTATAGAAAGTTGGAGAGAGGAATGAAGAGATGGTGTTTAACATACAGTATTTTTTATTTCTGCTCTTGGTTTCTCATGGAGAATTCTCTTCTCTTGGAGTACAATCTGCTCTCCACCTTTTTATCTCTTCTTTCCACTCACTTACATATTTTTTTTTCCATCTGCAGAAATCCAGTGTCTAATATAAGCAAAGATTGCAGTCATTTCATTTGTTAAGACATATGCCAAACACTGTACCTGCCACAGTTTTCATCTCGGGAGCACTTATTCCTGAGGTCATCTCATTTTCTCCACACAACCCAAGTCAGCTGTGGTATGAATATCACACTTCTCTAGGTTCATCTGACCCCATTCATTTTTAGTAATGGTAAGAACATTTCAAACTAAACAGTAAACAAATCTTGTTCCTTAAAGATCACTACTTAACAGTGTAGCCAGATTTAAAGCAAGATGTATTAACATAACGTAGAAGAAAGGATTTTTGCTTTGAAACCATGAATATTGTGTTCCTGATAGGTGAATTCTCTAATGTTCACATGCAGTGTTCTGCCAAAGCCATAGTTGTAAAATTTGTTCTCTGACTGTAACTTTATGAAGATGAGTATAAAAATTAATAAGAAAGGACTTATCTAGACTAGGAGGCACAAGAATATCATTAAGAAGATGTGTGAAGAGTCTTAGGATTAGTAGGAGAGAGGTAACAAAACAGTAGTCTATGCAATCAGAAATGGAAGTGTTCTTTTTTCTTAAGGAATTAACAGAAGCTTGGAATATCTCTTGAGACAAAGCCTACTCTCTTGACTTCTAAAAGGAAATTCAATATGTCATATTAAAAAGAATGGTTTGGGGGCGCCTGGGTGGCTCAGTTGGTTAAGCGACTGCCTTCAGCTCAGGTCATGATCCCAGAGTCCTGGGATCGAGTCCCGCATCGGGCTCCCTGCTCTGCGGGAAGCCTGCTTCTCCCTTTCCCACTCCCCCTGCTTGTGTTCCCTCTCTCGCTGTGTCTCTCTCTGTCAAATAAATAAATAAAATCTTAAAAAAAAAAAAAAAGGATGGTTTGGGTACTCCTTCCCCCCTATCAAGGCATAAGTGATGATACAGTACTTCCATTCTTTCTTTCCAACTTTTCTTTTCAAATCTATCTGATTGTAATTAATTGCCAAGTGTGCCATCTCACCTTGTGTTTGATGGGTTAGTTCCTTTCTTCTTTCTTATTCCTACTTCTTTTTCCCTTCAGTACTTATTCTATGCCTGCCACTTCCTAGGGGCTGATGATCCATATATTAATAATTCCTATCCTAACGAATCTCAGAGTCAAATAAACCCAAGATCTAATCCATGAAGAGTTGGGGAGTTAGGTGAAGATGACACAGTGGAAGAGTGTTTGGCTAATCATTGCTCCGATGTCAGCAGTCATTGCCTAAGGATCACTTGTTATAACCAATGAAGAAGAGTGTTCATAGAGAAGCTTCAGATGGTGACATAATTACTGGAGGCTAAAAAAAACAAAAACTACCAAAAAAACCCCCACCAAAAAACCCAGCAAAAGAGTTCTGTTTATGATATAAGAAATGATTCTGACCAGGTAGGAAGAAAGATTGGCTCCCTTAGTCACTTCCTGATTTTTAATGGTTTTCCACAGGCAATAGAAGAAGAGGCAAAGAATCACGATGCACAATTTGGAAAGCTTTCTGAAAACAAGAATAGGCAATGATTGCCAAGAACCTGATGTTGAGCTCATATTTAAAAAGAACCCAAGGAATCTTCCAGTTATAAACCTAGTTTAGATAAAGGAAACAATCAGAGCATCAAAAAGAAGCAAGCAAGAGAAAGCCTTGGAAAAGTTATGGTTTAGTTGTAATAACTCTGGTGCATTCCTGAGCCTGACAAGTAAGCATGAGACAAAAGATCTGATCATGACCTAACTCAATTTCAGGAAAACCAGACAACCACATAATGAGGCTGAAGCAAGACCACATGGGATTTTGAGGAAGAACTGAATGACTCTTTCCAAACCATCTTACAGACAAGAGATGAATAAGAGGAAGTATGGGTGGCAAGTAGGGGAGAAGTGACGTTGTTCATGTGAAAAGCTGATCGAAGATTAAGATAGGTCAAGAACATGTCAGGTCCGGGCTTGGAAGAAAATATACTTAGCTAAATGTAAGAAAATATTAGAAGTTGAATAAAATGAGAAAGCAAATCCCAAGGAGTTGCATAACTTAGGATCATGAAAAGGCAAATTAAAACTCATAAAAGTAAGAGTCTATGTTGTGATGGGGCCTAACAGGGTATATTTGAGATTTAATCTGCCTAAAACATCTGGAGGGAAACTTTCTCAAGTGCTAATTTAATGGGCACATGGATTTCCTGGGTAGCTTTTTTTTTTTTTTTATTAAACTCTACCCCCATCGTGGGGCTTGAACTCACAACCCTGAGATTAAGAGTCACATGCGCTATTGACTGACCCAGCCAGGCACTCTACCTGGGTAGCTTTTTAAAAAGCAGATTCTGAGTCTAGCATGAGGACCAAGATTTGGCATTTTTAACAAATTCCCAGGTGATGGGGTTGGACCACACTTTGCATATGTTGCTCCAACCCATTGCATCATTTGGATTACAGTCTTTGTTGAAACCTAGCTAATCAATTTATTAACTGAAGTGAATGCCAAATAATGAAAAATAATTCAAGTAATAGACCTCTTTTTTTAACCCTAATATTACACCAACCACAAACTCTAACTTGCTCTTGAACCCATTAATTCTAGAAAGTTCCTGAACACAATGAACATCAACCTCTTATTATAAATAACATTGGCCATAGTTTAAATGTTTGTCTTTTTATATACACTGAAATAAAAGGAAAGTGAATTGGCTTGGAATATACTGGGCACATTGCAAAACTGAAAAGAAGTCAGGAAAATTATTCTAGTCATGTAAAGAGGATTGGTTAGGTCATATTATAAGTCCTGAGCTCATTCTGGGTTTCTTTCTATAAATAGGATATTTTGGAACTAGAGAAGGCATAGCAGAAGGCAACCAGAATGACAGAGGGATTTGGGGAATTTGCTTCTGCTGAAAGGTTAAAGAAACTAGGTCTGTTTTCTTTTGTAAGGAGAGAAAAGATGGTACCTCACTGAGGTGATATCATTCTAAAAGTAGTGGAAGTAATAGGATGCGACAAGAGTGCCTTATGGAAACAAGAGTAGAAAGATTCTGGCACAGAATGAAGGCTAGAAGAATGGCTCTAGCTTTTCTAAAGGCCCTCAGTTAGCAGTATTCCTACTGGCAAAATTTCACTAGTCACAAAAGGAGGGATAAACAATGGATTTCAACCAGGAATTAAGTGAGAGATAGAAAATGAAGAGACAATGGGGACCTTATCTATTTCTTCATTGAGAGCATTTTAAAATAGGCATTTATTAATCCTGTAGAAGTCCTTACTCATAACACATGGTGAACTTTACCAACATTCCCCAGGCTCAAGGACTCTGCTTCTGTAACACATCACATTTCTGCTTGCTCTTCATCCCCAAAATGGTACTTTTTCCATCAGTTCAGCAAAGAAATGTAAATAATCAGTTACAACATGCAGGACTCTTCCCTTTTTCCTCTTCATCAGTCCTAGAAAACATTCTTTTTTTTTTTTTCTTTAGTTCATAGAAAAAAGCATTGTCCATGACTTTGCATATGAGATCCTAACACCTTCATCTGATCCCCGAAGCTCAAAGAGGGAAGGACTTGCAGGTTACTCTGGTCAACCCCATCATTTTACAGCAGGAAAATATAGAGCTTTTAGAGTGGATAATCATGCAATTTTGTCCGTTTGGTAGTAGAAAATATACACTTTCCAGAAACTTTGAAAATTCCCCAATGAACTATCTGGAAAATAACAGTCATACCATGAGTTAACTCAGAATTCTAGTTTTCTGTCAAAATTCATTTTCAGCTCTGTATCTTTTCAATTAGACAGCCCTTGGCAGGAATTGTTCTAGGTCCACTGCTTTAAGTGGTCTCAGGCGGCTGTGAGTGGTCAATAATTCAGGGAAGCAGGTAAGAGAAGGAGGCATTTCTCTCCAGCTTCTCCTTAGACCTGTATAATGCTCATATGCATGTGATTATCTCTAACTGACTCTCCCTACATCAGGACAACAAAGGGTTGCCTATCCCCACTTTCATACTATCTTGCCCTCCTCTGCATCCCCAGTAAGGGTTAGCCTAAGGAACAGAGCAGGAATGAGTGTTGCAAGAAGAGAAAGTAACCTCTGTGAAGTTCCTGAGGGGATGTTTCAGCTAGTTACTGCTATGTAACAAATCACTCCAAAACTTAGTAGTTTAGCATGAAAATAAACATTTATTACACCCATATTTTCTGTGGGTCAGGAATACTTAGCTGGGAAGTTCTGGCTTGAGAGGCAGGGCAGGGCAGATCTCTTGTGATGCTGCAGTCAAGATTTCAGCTAAGGCTGTAATCATCTGAAGATTTGATAGAGAAGCTATTCACATACACAAAAAATTGTTGCTGTGTGTTGGTGGAATTCCTCCCCACGTGGCCCTCTCCACAAGCTGCTTGAGTGTCCTTACGATATGGCAGCTGACTTCCCCTTGAGCAAACAATCCAAGAAATAGAGAGCCAGGCAGAAGCTATCCTTTTTATAAACTAGCCTCAGAAATCATAAAGCTTCACTTCTGCCACATTCTATGTGTTAGAAGTGAGTCACTAAGTCTGGCCTATGTGCAAGGAGAAGGAAATTAGAAGTCACCTATTAAATGGAGGATTGTCAAAGAAATTTATAACATATTTTAAAACCACCAGAGGTGGGAAAAATGTTAAACTGTATAACTTGGTACCAAAAAGGACAAGGGCATAGTGAAGGAGGAAGGGAAGAGTGCAAGATGAGATTGGAGAAGCGAGCAGGTGGGTTAGACCATGCAAGGCCTGTGGAACATTTTGGATTTTTATCCTCAGGGCTTTGGGAAACCATTAAATGGAAGAAGTTACATGATTATGTTTATTTTTTAAAATGATTAATCTGGATGCCCTGTGAAGACTGGATTAGAAGGGTCTAGGTATAGAGCCCAGGTGAAAGTTTATTACAGATTGAGGCTTACAATTAGAAAGTAGATAGATATGAGATATATTTGGAAGGTAAATCACAAAAGGTTCTGGCATGAGCAATGGCACGTTTGAAGAAATCATTTACTGAGTGGAGAACATTGAAGGAAAGGCAGATTTACAGTGTAGGGGAGGGGTAGGGAAGATTGAGAGTCTAGGTCATTTAATTGTTACAGCCACACTGGGAGACAGGTTAAAATGATAGCTACCATCCATTGGGCACTAACTCTGTGCCAGACACGGTGTTCAGGACATTACCTACATTCTTCTGTTTAATCCTCTCGATGTGACTTTTATAACCAAGTTATGGAGAGGTGAACTAACTTTCCCAAAGTCAAACAGCTTGTAAGTGGTAGGGTAGGGATTAAAACTCAAGATTTTCAGATTTCAAAGCTAAAGCTTTTAAGGCTACATTTACCCCTCTTGCCCTCTCCCTCCCTTAATATATCTGTAATTGATTTTTTGCCATCTAATGTGTGTTAGAGTATTGCAACAAGCCAGTCTCAATTAACTATACTGCCCCTACCCCATCCCCCACATGGCTGGTAGAGAATTGAAGCATAATATAATTTTGTTACATGAGTTGGCCAACTCATGTAATTATATTACGCTTCAATTCTCTACCAGCCATGTGGGGGATGGGGGAGGGGCAGTTAAGGTCAGGGGTAGCTTGTTACAATAATAATAAGTAATTATTATTTATTATAATAATGAAAATAATAATAAATATAATAAACATTTCTGAACTTACTGGATGCTTATTGTTATATGAGCTCTGTACAAGCCCATTCTTACCAGGTCTCATTTTGTGGGAAGAAGTAGGGGCAACTTTCCCTTTTATCTCTGGGAACACTTGTTTTCTAACCTTATACAACACAGAAACATAGATTGGAATGCAAGGTGAGACTGGAAGAAGAGCATTGAATATCAATTGTCTTATGTTCCAGGAAGGCATAAACCACATCTGGAGTCTCCCCTTCCTTCACATCCATCCTAGAAGGTAGCAGATGCATCCTAGAAGAAGCCTAGACAGAACATAGGTCAACTCCTTTCTAAGATGCAGGTTATTCTTGAAATCCAAGAGCTACAAATCAAAGATGGGGTATACACTGCAAATTAGGGGGCACTAATGCGATGACTCAGAGTCCCAGAATGGGTCTGAGTTTGCAAATCGCTGAGGAGATGTTCCCAAAGTCTTGACAGATCTATGTTAAGGCAGAAACAAGGACATCATATTCTCTAATATTACTGTGATTCAGAATCTAAATAGTGACCTGAACATCAGAAATGTCAGCCAAGAAATGGGAAAAGAAATGAGCAGGCCAGAGATTTAGGTCTGCTGAGAGGTCCATGAACCCAATGACTTGGAATAGAGGCAACTGTGAAAAGCCTGAAATTTCAAGAGAAAAGGAGAAATCTCTGGCCCCCACACTGGGCCTTTCTTGGTTTCTCTGTCTCTGTTTCCTGCCTCCTGTAAGGCAAGATAGAAGTCTTGGAATCATCTGATGTGTTGGGAAAAGGACTGCACTGGAAAGAACTCTCATTCTGACTCTATTAATGATTGTATGATCTGATCTGGGCAGATTTTTCCACTTACATAATGGCATTAGATTTGACATTTGTTATGGGCTGAATTGTATCCCCCCCCCCCCATTCATATATTGAAGTCCTAATCTTCAGTATCTCAGAATGTAACTATATTTAGAGATAGGGTCTTAAAGAGGTGATTAAGTTAAAATGAGGATGCACGGGTAGGGCTCTAATCCAATATGACTGGTGTCATGATAAGAAGGGAGAGACCCCAGGGATGTGTGTGCACAGAGGAAAGACCATGTGAAGACAAAGCAAGAGAGTGGCCATCTGCAGGCCAAAGAGAGAGGCCTCTGAAGAAACCAACCCTGTTGGCCCCTTGATCTTGGACATCTAGCCTTCAGCACTGTGAGAAAGTAAATTTCTGTTGTTAAAGCCACCCAGTCTGGTAGTTTGTTATGGCAGTCCTAGCAAACTAATACATATTTCAAAAAGGCAAATTATCTGCCTTCCTATTTCTGTGAAATTTCCTTCAATAGGTTTAGTATTGGAATCAACTGAAGTTGACTGCAAATTCTCTGATGGTTCTCTCATCAAGAGGTGGGATCTAGGTGCTCCTCCCTCAAATCCTGGTGGGGCTCTCTGACTGCTTTGACTAGTAGAATATGAAAAAACAAAAAAACAAAAACACTGTGACAGTTTCTGGGTCCAGGACTTAAGAGATTCTTAGCTTCCTCTTCCTGTCTCTTGAAACACTTGCTCTTGGAGCCCTGGCCCACCATGTCAGAGTCCAGCTACCCTGCTGGACAAACCATGTGAAATCCATGAAACTCCCTGGAGAGGGAAAGGGGACCTAGCTGAGTCCAGCCTTCCTGTTTGCCCTGTCAAGATGCTGTGCATGTGAGTGAAACTGTCCTGGAACCTTCAGATCTGCCCAGGCCCAGCTGAAAGCCATCAAGTGTTCCCTGATTAATGCCACGTGGAATGAAAGAATTGCCTAGCCAATCTCTGCTTGAACTCCTATGTCACAAAATCATCAGATATAATACGGTTGCTGATGTGAGCAAGCCACTAAGGTCGGGGGTAGCTTGTTACAATAATAATAAGTAATTATTATTTATTATAATAATGAAAATAATAATAAATATAATAAACATTTCTGAACTTACTGGATGCTTATTGTTATATGAGCTCTGTACAAGCCCATTCTTACCAGGTCTCATTTTGTGGGAAGAAGTAGGGGCAATTTTAAGGGATTGGGTTTAAGACTGAGATTTGGATCTTGATAAACCCTGCCATTGACAGGCCACTTGTTTTGTTTCAGTCACTTGGCATCTCTGATCTCAGTTTCCTCATCTGTAAAATAAGGATAATCACCCCTGCTGTGTGGGCTTTTGAGAGAACTTCATGTGTTAATTGGACATCATATTGCTATGCAGATAGGGAGCATATTATAAATGGTGACCACCATTCCTGCAATAGGAATGCTGTGCTGCTGCTGATTATAATGATAAAACCAGGTCATCCTACCTATAGCTGTCAGTGGAGTTGGGTGAGATGCCACAGGACCCAAATCCCACCATTGACTCCTTCCAGTTGTAGCATCTCAGTTTAAGGACTCAATATCCTGTAAAGTTCTCTTTCTACCTGGAGAGATTAATGTATGCAATCCTCAATGGCGTTAAGGACTCTTCCTAGAAGATGGACACTGGTTTTGCTTATATCCCATTGGCCACAACTTAATCACATGGCCAAATCTATCTGATACAGATACAGGCTGGGGAAATGTGGACTTGAGTCAGGACATCCATGTGCCCAGCTAAACTCCAGGAATTCTATTAGCCATGGAAGAAGAGGGCATTACCAAGGAAAAGAAGTAGTCTTTCTAACAGCTACCACTTACTGAGCATTGTTTCTAGTCAGGAATAGTGCTAGGCAATTAGAATACTTACCTGTCCTTGTGCTTAATCTTCTCATTTCCACTTAAGAGAGGGGAAAGGTGAAACTGAGAACTGACTTGAGCAAAGGCACACAGCTCATTAGTGCCTGAGACAAGATTGGAACCAGGTCTCTGTGACTTCATAGTCTGTGTTCATTCCACTCAAACAACCTGGTTCTGGTCCTGGATTGGCCAGTTTCCTCACTGCGTGACCTTGAGGCAGTCATTTCCCTGGGCAAAGTCAGGCTTACTGTGAAGCTAATGAAGCACTTCACGTGCACAGACTCCTGGAGAGAGACAGGAGTTTCCAGGAACTGTAGAGGGCTGGAGGTAGAATAGTGGTGGATGGAAGCCAGGTAGCAATTAGGAAGCATTCCTATGTAAGCATTTCTGGCAAATTGACAGAGACCTAAGAAGAAAAAGACCCAACCCCCAAGGCTACAACGATTTGTTTGTGATATTTTTTCTTATTCTAAATAAACATTCTCTTTTGGACCTGAGGTTGTGTTTGTAACATTGTAGTCTTTCTTTTTTTTCTTTAAAGATTTTCTTTATTTATTTGAGATAGAGCCAGAGGGAGAGAGCATGGGGTGGGGGTGGGGGGGTTGGGCGGGCAGGGGGAGCAGCAGAGGCAGAGGGAGAAGCAGGGTCTCCTTTGAGCAGAGAACCCAATGAGGGCTCTATCCCAGGACCCTGAAATCATGACCTGAGCTGAAGACAGCCACTCAACCACTCAACCGACTGAGCCACCTAGGCGCCCCACGTTGTAGTCTTTCTTAAGGAGTCCCCCAAGTTATATATACTTTAGGTCCCACAAAACCTGAATCCATCCCTGTCCCCACGGCAAAATTTAAGAAAGCCCAAGAGAATGAATTCCAGACAAGCTTTATAGAAAAGTTGGGTCTAAAAAATGGCAAAGCAGAAGCTCCGATTAGGAGGGCAAACCCAGGCGGAAGTTAGGGTGGGGTTTTGGAAGCCCAGGAAGGCAGGCTTCCTCCAGGAACTTCTCCCGGATTCTTCCCTGGAAGGAACTCCCCTCTGGCATACTCCCATGGCCCAGTTTGTTCTTGAGTCTAGCCCATGGCACATCTGCCTTCCGATAGAATTATTGCGTCCCTCTACCCACAGTAGCAGTTTTTAGAAAGCAGAAACCAGGTATCCTTCATCTCTAAATTCCCAGGACTTCAGTGAAAGATCTGAGACAGAGCAGGAGATAATAAATAGTTGTTGAGTTAAATTGAATTGGGGAAACTGGGGACTTAGTGGCACAAAAAAGCAAAGTTACTAACTCGTTTCTTTATCATGTGATGTTCTCCAGGCCTCAGTTTCCCTCTGTGGATGAAGGCATTAGACATATTTGTCTCTAGGAGGGCAATTCTGAACCTGATAGCAGTGAACTAACTAACATCTCTGCACTCTATATTCTCAGAGTGCAGGTTTTATCCCTTGAATTGAGGTGAAATCCAATCCGGAGGCTTCGTGTTCATTAAAAAGGCCTATGGCATTGCTTGGAAGTGTCAGATGCTGGGCTCCCCAAATTCCAGCGGGGATAATTGCATTCTGACAATTTCGAGTTCTGACACTCTTCAATTGGGTAAAGTAGGCTTTGCTTCCCATCCCAAATTATTTTGCACTGCTGTCCTTGGCTATTAAACAGAGATGTCACCTCATTTGTAAGCCATTTTGTGCTTCCTTTTGAAGGACTATGTAGTTTTGCCGAGGTTTAATAATTGTGACCAGTTAAGACATTGTATGATTTCAAGTAATTCCCGTGGATGAAAGGCTGTTCCCACATACTCTATCAGAACTATTTTAGAACCTTATTATTTGTCCTCTGGAGCTAAAGAATGACACTGAGACATGAAAACTCCATCACAGCGATTGATCTGTGTGTGTATGGGAGCAGAATGAAATGCGAAGAGTATGTGAATTCCCCTTCCTATAGAGGCACAGACTTGACTAAAAATTGCCAGGGGCCACAGGTGTTACCTTGTTAATAAGACAACCATAGATTCCAATTGGTTATACATTTAAGTCTTAGAACACCCTGAACCTGACCTGATATACCTTTCAATCTAATAAAGGAATGAGAACATGTGAAAGATATTAGAAAGTGAGATGGCTCTATAAATATTGCTATGATCATGATTACATTTATTTGTTTATTTTCTGTTTTCGTCATGGAACGCAGAAACAGGGGAACCAATGTGCCATGACCTGCCCTCATATTCAGTTCCAGCAAGACACTTCTGTAAAATCATTTGTTTAATATTAAGGAGGTAATTTAACCCATTTTATGAAGATTTATTTTATTAGCAGCTACTTTAATAGGTTTGCATCTGATCATCTTTCTTTGGTTATAATAACATCCTTATCCTCTTAATGATGAAATTTTCTCCACTTCTTTGATGTCTGTGCTAATTGCTATCTATTGTAATATTTAAATTCAGAATTAAAATGAGTTCCTTCCTTTATCTGAAGCTCTTAAAAAAGTCAAGTTGTGAACACAATGACATCAAATCAAACCCTAACTAGAGGCCTATAATAATCTTACTTAACAGCTCAATGATTCTGCTGTTATAAATAGATGGTTCATTCCTTCCATTACTAAATGTTTACTGAGCACTTCCTTTGACTTTGTATGGGTGATGAAGAGATTGCTATACCCAACATGTCCCTGTTACTCTTTTCTTCCTTGACATGGATAGTATATATCTTGGAAAAACTAACCATTTCACAAACTGAAACTGGAGTTAAGATGAATGAAGATGGGCCATGGAAGAAAGGAAAGGGGGTGGTCAGGGATGACAAAGTAAAGGCCCTGTAGGAGATCTTTTTAACTATTTTTGGACTTTTTCTGGCATCTCTTAGAAAAATGTACCCACTCTCCAAACTTTGCTTGGAATTTTAGAGCATTTACAGACTTACGGAAGCCCCTCCATGCAACCAGACCGTGTAACAGTATATTTGGGTAAAACTAGGAAAACATTTAAGTTGCTACACAAAACATGTCATGTGCTACTTGTAAGACTTCCCACATGATTATTGACCTTGCCCCAGAGTTTTAGGCAGTGTTGGGCCATGTCACCCAAGACAGGAAGCTTTCTGCTAAAAGGCCAGAGTGTCTTTATAACCTTAAATTTATTGTCATTATTAGAGTTTGTCAAAATTCTCCTTATTTTGGTGACCAATTTATTGATGTCAGAAAGCCTTTAGATTATATACTTTTTTAGTGATTATGATCTGGTTTAGTTAAGGGATGGCCAACATTTACCCTTTTATTTAGGAGACTGAAGGCAGACATGTGACATAGTATTTATACAACTTCTAGGCCAGACCTACCTGTTCACTTGTGTTTTATTTGCCTACTATCATGATTTTACCAGGTAACAATGCTCAAGGATGATCATGAACTTGGGATAGGTAACTGTAGGCAGAGTCCTAGACATACATAGGTCCTACAGGCAGACAAAGCAAACCCCAAAACTCTGTTATCATGGGTTTATGATTAAGGGGTATGTGTGTGTGTGTGCGCGCGTGTGTGATCACTTTGATCTCCTCAAGGGGGGATATAGAGGAACTTCTTCCAACTGATAAATGCTTAATAAATATGTTGGGTGGGTCACAAAAGTACCAGCCAGACATGTATAAGGAAGTTACTTGGCTTATTGCAAATAGTCTTGAGGGCCACTATCCTTCCATTTAATTGAATTCAGCAAATATATATTGCATCTACACATGCTATAAGCTGTGCTATGCTCTATGAGTGATTCAAAGATGCATACTATCTTTCCCTGAAGATATTTACTGCTAGTGCAGGCTGGTAAGCACATATGCAGCCAAAATATGTGTGGTACCAGGTAGATTGTATCATCAACAAAAATAGATATTCCTTAAGTATTTAGTATATGCTGAATCAAGTTCTCAACAATAGATTGTAGTAGCAATGCCCTGCAAATGAAAACTATTTTAGGAAATCCTATTGGGACCTTCTTTTGAAAAGCAAAGAATCACTTTGGAAGCAAATCATCATCCTCTGATTGATCTGTTTGATGAGATCAACTATGTATTGAATTTTTTTTGTGTACCACACACCTAGAAGAAAAATAGGGCTCAATTTCAATTGCCTTCACTGGAGTATGAGATGAAGCAAAACAAGGAAAAAGGAGTGGTTTTTTTTAAGGAAAAACAATTCAGACTAAAGAAACAAAATTAAAGAACTCAATGGGAGTGAATGGAAAAAATATGGAAACTGAAATTACTACATGAATTTCTTTTCCCCTCCACTTGATAGAGAAAAAGTATGCATTTTCCTTTTCTTCCCTAATTAAAAAAAAATCTACTTCTTGTTAGATTAGTTTCCTTAGGAAAGTCTAATCTTTAATATGTTAACAAAACATAGGATATTTTTTTGAGGTGAGGCATTTCAATTTAACAAGTTACTATAGACTAAATGCTGTGTCCTCCCCAAATTCCTTTGTTGAAACCTAATCCCCAATGTGCTGGTATTTGGAGGTAAGGCCTTTAGGAGATCATTGAGTCCTGAGGGTGGAGCTCTCAAGAATGGGATTAGTGCCCTTATAAAAGAGGACCCAGAAAGCTCCCTCAACCTTTTCTCCTTGTGAGGATATAGCAAGACCACAGACACCAACTATAGCAGAGCCTTGATCTTGGACTTCTCAGCCTCTAGAACCATGAAAAATGAATTTCTGTGTTTATAAGCCACCCAGACTATAGTATGCTATCCTTTTCTAGCAGCTCAAATAAACTAAGACACAAGGACTTTCCTTAGCACCCATATGAGATTAAAAAAAAAAAAGGTGAATATATGTACACAATGCAAAGAGAAATATTACATTAGCAAAGGGGCCCTAGATATGGCACTTGTTAAAAAATAAAATAGACAGGCATATCACTAAGCAGAAAATTTGGGGGCCCATTGAAATGCCCTACAATCACTTTATTTTCTAGTTCATTTCTTTTTTGAGGGAATTCTTGGCCTAAAACAAACTTGGATCAGTCCTTGATCATCTATCATGTGCCAGATAGTAATAATAGCTGCTTGGGTATGTCCTGAGTGCCAGGGACTGTTCAGGGAGTTTATATGTCTTGATATTTAATCTTATCCACAGTCCTATGAGATAGACACTTTTATGATCCTCATTTTACAGATGATGAAACTGAGGCAGAGAAAGGCTAAGTAACTTGGTCAAAGTCATGTAGCTAATATGTAATAGAGCTGGGATGAGAACTCATAGTCTGGCCCCAGTGTCTGGATTCTTAAGTGAAATGCTTTACAGCCTTAGATGGGAAATTGAAGCCCAACTGGTATTCTGGATTTCCTGGGAAGTTCCACTTCAAAATAATAATATTAGGATTTTTTGCCTTCAAACTGTACTTGCTCTTTTAAGACCATATGTAAGTAGGAATGCAAGGATGACCAAGATTTGGTATTTACCTCAGAAGTAATGATCCCATTCACTTATTCATTCATTTTCAATAAAAATGAATTATTGGCGTCCTCTCTATTGGTTTTCTTATCTCACTGGCCACCCCTTCTTGGTCTCATTTGGCTGATTGTTTCTCAACCCCCAGACTTCTAAATCATGGGGCTCAGTCCCTCATTTTAGTTCTTGGTTTTTTTCTCTATTTACAATCAGTTTTCAATTAATTTATTAAGTCTCATGACTTTAAATACCTTTTATATAATTTGACTCTAAAATTTATAGTTACATCTCAGACCACTCCATTTAGCACTAGATTTGTATTACCTACTTGATAGACACTTAGATATCTAATAAGCAACTCAAATCTAACATGCCCCAATCCAAACTACAGATTCCTGCTCCTGCTTCCAAAATATGCTTTTCCCATGGTCTTTCCACATTGTAAATGGCAATTTTATTTTTCTAGTTGCTTGGGATAAAAATCTTGATGTTATCTCTAACTCCTTTCCTTCTTTCGCATTCCATTTTCAATCCATCAACAAATCCTGCCAGTCCTTTATCCTTGAAATGTAACCAGAATCATTACCTCTCACCTGGGTAATTTCATCAGCCTCTTAATTGGCCTACCTACTCCCACCCTGGCCAATTTCAGTGGTGTGTCTCTAGTATCCCTCAACATAACCCTCAGAAAGATCATTTTAGAATAGAAGTAAGGTCAAGTTACCCCACTGCTCAAAACTCTCCAGGGGCTTCCAGCCTCATTTGGCACAAAAGCCCATATTCTTAAAGAAATTATATGATTTGATCTTTAAAGGACCTGTGAAACTCTACATTATCTTCTTCCTCTTCAAGTTTTCCAGTACTTTTCTGACTATGTCTCCTTCCACTCTCCCCCTCACTCATTTTGTTCGAACTACACTGGCCTCCTTATAGTTCTTTAAATATGTCAAGCATAGTCTTTCTTCAGTACTTTTGGACTTGCTGTATCTTTGCCTGGGCACTCTTGCTTTAGACAACTACAGGGCTCACTCCCTGACTCTTTCAGTTCTTTGGTTCAATGTCATTTTGTTACAGAGGTCTTTGATGCCATCAAACAGTATACACCTTATCCTCATGGCCTACATTCACCAGACAATTCCTGTCACATTATTCTACTTTATTTTCCACTAAAGTATTTATAAATGATAGACATTTTATATCTTTATTGGTTATTGTTTGAATTGCTCCATCAGAATGTAAGCTTAATGAGGGCAGGGACTTCATCTATTCTGTTCCCCGTTGTATAATAAGCTTTTGGAATAGTATCTTGTAGGTAGTTGGTGCTCAAGAAATACTTGTGAAATGTCTGATTGACTGACTGACTGAATGAATAGGAATCTACCATGAATCAGACACTGGGCTCAGCACGGGGGGTTAACAGGGAATAAGACAAACATGGCTCCTGCTTTCATGACTCATGCCTTATACTGGTTATTGGCATTCTCATTTTCTCAAAAATGTAGCTCAAATTTCTTTTATGGTCAGTTGAAAGTGAAGAGTGAAGAAAAAGTGGGGGAAAATACAGTGGTATAGTAAGATGATGGCTAAAGAAAGGGAGAGAGAGAGATTTTAATGTATAATGTGTTACAAGGGTTTTAACATTCCTTGTACTCCATTAGTGTCATCAATACTGGAGTTCTGTTAGGAAGGCTTCAGATACAGCTTGTTCTGAAATTGGCCCTCTGGAATATCTTTAAAATGCCCCATTAGGGGATGGAAGATGGAAGTCAAGCCAAACTACCATGATAGTAGCTTATCACAGAGGCACTACTCACAAATGCTCTCTTTACCCAATATTATTCTTAGGACACATTTTCATGGAAAATTTACACCTGCTCTTTCTGATTTGTTCACATATCCAGAGTTTCATGTATAGCAAACTTGAGGAGTATCACATGCTGCTTGAATTCTCAGGGGTAAGTTGGACATTTTGAAAATTATCTTCCATGTCCCCATAGAAAATTCTTAAGCCAATTCTTGCCCCTCTCCTACCTAATTTTTAAAAGTGGATTTAGTTTTAAATAGTTCTCCTTTCTTATTCTACAAGTAAGCCACTTCTAGGTGAGAAGATCCCATTGTGAACTGACCCCTACAAACCCTCAAATGATGACATTATCTTGGTGTAGTTAGATGGTCTTCAAGGCTTAAAGCTTCTGAAAACTGATTTGTCATTATCCAGAAGGAAGTACCATTCTCTCAAAGACAATCTTATATTAACTAGGTATACTAAGATTTTTGTATAAATTGCCAGTGTCAGTTTATCAATTTACAAAAAAATGTCATAATCATTTGAATCACAATACTTCTGTGGCAAGAATCAATGCATTCTTTCTCTGTACAACAAGCCAACAAGGGTTCCTTTAAGGTTCATTTTAGGCATAGCTTAGAACAGTCATTTGTTACTTTGCTGCTTTGGAAGTGGGCCTTTGTCTACCCAACAGTATGATTCAAAGGGTCAGAAGATAGAACCACAGTTTGTTTTTTAAGCTAGAGGAAGTTCCCTGCAATCACAGAATACTATGATTTACTTTGCTTCTTGAGATTAAATTAAGCATGAAGGATGGTCAGAATTTGTTTGGGGATTTTATGGGCACAGATTAAATAAGAACAGATATCGTCACAGGCAAGTACAGGTAAGTCATACTGTCCTGGTTCAGTGGGAGATTTCCCCCTGGTTCTACCAAGTAACATCTTTGCTAGATATGGAAGACTTGTCTTTTTGAACCACCACCACCTTTTTAACTTGGCTGGGCTAATGATTATCCTGGTCATTGAAGGGGCATCACAAGATGGGTTAGATAGGGATGAACAAAGTCTTAAGGAGTAAATGGGCATTGTGTTCAGACCATCATTGCATGATCATTGGATGACATGCTGGCTGCTATCATTGGGTGATCCTTCTCAGATGAGAAGAGAGCCAAAATAGCTGCTCAGGTCAGGGGATGCACATGGGTAACAGGAATGGAGAGTGAACCATATGAGTGCACTGACCCAGTTTGTGGTGTTGGCCTCCCTGTTCAGCGGGGAGCCTGCTTCTCCCTCTCCCTCTGCCTGTCCCCCCAGCTCCTGCTCTCTTTGTCTCTCTCTCTAAAACAAAACAAAACAAAACAAAAACTGAGGGCACATAAAAATTGATGTGGGGTAACCATCCCTCCTGGCTTAGACTTAGATTGTGTGATAAGGGTGCATGCATTGCCGGAATGTTAAGAGGCCCAGCTCCTTATTGCCATCTGAGCCAGGGCAGAGGCATCAGTTTCTCCTTTATCTACTAAGGGTGTCTCCTACAAAAGCCCCAGGGACCCTCAGGTGCCCAGCCGGCCTCCGGTGCTGTCTTTCCTTCAGAGGCTGTGGAAAACGGCCAGCAATTGTTTTCTTCCCTTTCACTAGCAATCTTTGCTTTCACCTGGGCCTCCATCAAGTAAACCCTGTTCTTCTGTTTTCCTCTGGATGGCTGCCCAAGCCTGGTGCCCCCTCCCCAGGAAAACAAGGAGCCCTCCTTTCTGGGAGAAGCGCTTTCTCATTCCCCACTGCAGCTCTCTCAGTAGATAAGGATTTTGGGCATGTTTTCAAGGATGTTGCAGCTGAATTATCCACCTCTGTGCATTCTTCCACTTGCTTTTATGATAGTTCTTCCATTCTTCATTGTTCCTTGTTAACTTTTGTTGATGACAAAAGATACCCCCCATTTACATTTGAAAAAGGGTAGCGACTGGGTTGGAAAGCCAGAACAATACCTGCTGCAGCTCAGCTTCAGTCCCACTTACTCAACTGAATAGTCAGTTAATATTTTAAAAAAATAAAGACCTCTTTTAGTATCTGCTGCTGGGTCTGTGAAGTTTATGATGCATCCTTTATATTCATTTCCACGTTTAAATTCTAATATTTTCCCTCTTACCCAGAGCAGCTTAATACACTACAGGGAACACTTTCCCTTGATGATGAAAACAATATTTTGTAAGGTAAGTGGGGCTTTTAGTTTAAATATAACCAGGGGACTCATTAAGGAATCTGTTCAATGTCCCAGTACCTGGATTCTCACTTCTAAACCACTAACATGTATGCTTGAGTCTACAATATTGTTATATGATCATTGGTGGGGGCGGGGGGGGGGGCGCTGATAAACCATTTGCATAAAGTTAATAAAAAATCATGAACACCTGTGAACTGACCCCTACAAACCCTCAAATGATGACATTATCTTGGTGTAGTTAGATGGTCTTCAAGGCTTAAAGCTTCTGAAAACTGATTTGTCATTATCCAGAAGGAAGTACCATTCTCTCAAAGACAATCTTATATTAACTAGGTATACTAAGATTTTTGTATAAATTGCCAGTGTCAGTTTATCAATTTACAAAAAAATGTCATAATCATTTGAATCGCAATACTTCTGTGGCAAGAATCAATACATTCTTTCTTTGTACAAAAACCTGTAAATGAAACCATATTATAACTAGAAGATTCTAGGGTGAACGTGGAATCAGTATAAAGGAGATTAAATTGATTCCAATGTCAGGTTTAAGATTACCTGACACAATGGTGGTTCTCTGGCTATGACCCTGGCTATGTCTCTGGAACCAGTGGAGTTTACAGAAGCTTAGGATCCACCTCAGACCAAAGATTAGGTCCAAGCATTTGCTTTTTTTTTCTCAACAACTCTACAGGTGATTCTCTTGGTCAGTCAGGGTTGACACCATTGATCTGACACACCATTGTCTCCATAACAGGAATGGTTTTGCAATGGTGTCAAATTACCCAAGTCCATTGGGCAAGATTCTCTCTCCCTCTTGGATGGTGGTTGGAATTACACCACCAGGATTTGCCTTCATTATTTGACTTTGTCTGAGGTTACAAGTATGATCAATTCTTTTTTTAGATAGGTTTTTGCATTTAGACAAATGCTTGCTCTGACTAGTGTCCTCTTAATTTTGAATAATTTTATTTATCTCTGCTCTGCTCTAGCATGCACTGGTCAGACAATTCAATATTCCAAGTACATGCAATCTTGTTTCCTTCTTTGTAAGTTTCGAGGGACCCCTGTTATTTTAATCCCATGTTCCATTTTTTCAACCAAGAAGTGAGTGGACAAAGGAAGATTTCTTTTCCAGTGATATAAGTTTATGCAGAGATAAGACAGCCCACAGGAATATATATTTGTTCCCATGAGGACTACAACCAGAAGCTGTCATTCCTTCCCCCAAGGTACAGCCAGAATAATCTTTTTTAAACATAAATTTGATCATGGCAGTCCCATTCAATGAATTTCCAAAGCTCCTGTGCTTAAATCTAACCTCTGAAAGCTGCTTCCAAAGCCTTTCATGCTCTACACACGGACTACTTCTCTAGATACATCACCCTCCCACACCTCCACAGTCATGCTTCAGCCAGTTCTGGATTTTGTCCAGTTCCTTAAATGTGTGGATCTCTTACATCTTCTTTGCCTAGAACACTCACCATCCCCTTCTTCCCTGGTTAGCTCTTCTCCTTGGTTCTCAACTTCAGTATCACTTCTCAGATTTCCTGGCCTAGTTTAGAAATGTAGCCATGAGCTTTCATAGTACCCTTGATGTGCATGATCATAACTCATATCATGTTTTTAAAAATAGCTCAGTGACTTGCCATTGCTTTTAGGATGAAGTCCAAATTTGCCCTAGTACTTAACCAATCAGCCCACTGCTTGGGATCTTATTCCTCTATCTCCTGGCCTACCCTTCCTCGAGGATCTTTTATTTCAGCCATTCTTGGTTATGTCCTGGCCATCTAAAACTGCCTTAAACACCAGGTCAAAACACCAAAAAATATCTTGCCCGCTTATATTAGATTCATATTATGATTAAAATTAAACATGTTCTTTGCAAATCACTGTAGACTACAGTAGAGAGTGTGGTATTTCCAAGGTAGTTTTAGTTAAAAATTTTTAAGACATCCTTTCTTTACTATTCCTGAGTTTAATTTCTAGAGACAGCCACTCTTACTGTTAATCAAATAGTGCTATCCCTGGCTGTGTCTTTACTGAAATGAATAAGGAGGAAAGAACTCTTATAAGCATGAGATCCCAGTCAATCACATTTCCTGGGCTTAATTGGGAGGAAGCTAGTATATTGATGTGTCTGCTCTAGATAGATCCCAAATTTTCCAGTAGAGTTAGGATTTCATGTAATTTTATATCTTTCAATATTAGTATTGTGTTATGTATTTCCTTAAATAGGAATTCATTTTTAAAACTTCCAAGTTATAAAGAAAACAACTTAAAAAAAAATCTTTTGTAAAGTTATATAACTATATACAACTGGGTCTTTCTGGTTTGGCAAAGTACTGTTGCTGTATATATATAGATGCTTCATAGATCTATTTGCTAGGAGACAGAAGGGTCTCTTTCCTGTGTGTAGTTTACATTGCCACACACTCTAACATTCCTTGGGTTTTCATTTACCATAAACTTTTGCCTCATTTTTGGATTATAGGAGGAGGGGGAAGAGAGGTTTTTTTTTTTTTTTTTTTTTGGTCTAAAACACAAAAAGCTTACTATTGGCTAATCACTGTAATATTCAACTTCTCAAAGCAATATTATCTTCCTATGAAATGAAACACAATATCAAGACTCTTTCATTTGAAAGCGACGGAGACCCAACAAAAAATAAACTCAACAAAAAAATGGAATTTATTGGTTTGCTTAACTCAGTGTTTCACAAATATTTTGGCTTCAGAATCCTCTTACACTTAAAAATTGCTGATGACCCTCAAAGAGCTTTTGTTTGTATACGTCATATCTATCAATATTTACCATATTAGAAATTAATGCTGAGACTTATTTTAAAATATTTATTTATGACCTATGAAATCTGTCCTTATGGAAACACTAATATGTATTCCAAACCACTGGGATTATTGGCTATGATTTCAGGTCAGCAGGACAAATGAAATTTTGGTTAAAGAGCAAATAGTTCTTTTATCTTTCTAGTCCATCAAGACAAGTTTTTGAAGAGCTTAAACTCTCACAATTGCCTTCTTCTAATGGGGTTTGTTACATGGTTTTTGGTTTTCATCAAAATTGCATTCAATTTCAAAATTCATGAGCCAAGAAGCTGCTTTGAGAGTGTCTGAAGATTCAACTGGGTACTGATTTTGGTACTTGGATAAGACTGATATATCTGTAGACAGGCCAGTTTTGGGAAAAGAACTATAACAAACACTGTATTTTTTTTCTTTTGAATTGCAGATATTCAAGGATGCATGGACTTATTTATTGAAGAACCATTTAAGCAGAATGTCATAATGAGAATATCTATGGGGACAGAGAAGGCCTCTCTAAGGAGGTGACATTTGAACTGATCTTTGTTGTGGGAAGATGATGTATAAGAAAGTTACTGTTAGAGCACACAGCAACTGCAGGAATCTCTAAAGTGCAAAAACGCTGATAAATTTGCAGATTAGAAAAGAGGCCAGTGTGAGGCTAGAGTAGAGTGAGTGAACTCCAGGAGAGAGCAGGCAGGAGAGAGATCATGTAAGCCACTGTTCAACAGAAAGTCATTGCAGGATTTCAAACAAAGGGGGAGGGGAGACAAAATGTATAGGAATGTAGAAAGTAAGGATGTTCTTTCCTTGGCTTAGCGCTCTAGGGAAGCCAGACCATTGATAGCTCCTATGTGCATTCCTAGCTATTCTGGCTACTTTATTTTCTCCTGCTGTTCTTGATATCCAGAGGCTGTTCCTCATCTCCACCTGTTGAAATCCTACACAACCTTCCAAGAACCCCTCAGATACCATAGTTCCTCAGTGAAGCTATTAAGTTGGGCTGTTTGGTGCTACAGAAAGCACGTGGACATTGATGTCCAGGAAATCTGGTTTTGAGTTCTGGCTCAGTCACCTTTAAAGTCACTGTGGGTCTTGCAAAGGATTCTTAACCTTTCTGAGGCTCTTGCTTCCTTTTAGCTGACAATAATGCCTATCCTGAAGAATTGCTGTGAGCATCAATTATAGGTGCTCCATAAATACTGGTTCTCTTCTGCCTTGAAAAGCAATATGGCGATGGTTAAGAGCATGGGTTGTGAATCACAAAGGTTGGGTTTGCATCCCACCCTGCTGTAAGCTTCCTGGTTGATCCTGGGCATTATTTCACCTCTTCACAGGTTTCTCATTTGTATATGGGTATAATAAAATCATGGTCCTAAAATCATAGGATTGCTGTGAGAATTAAGGAAGATAATCTGGTGAAAGCACTTGGCATAGTGCCTGACAAATAATAAGCACTCGGCAAATACTGGCTATTATGAACAAGAACACTACTCAGTGCGGGTGCTTTGTAAACCACATGTAGCATGATCTATGAATACTTTCTGAATGAATAACTGTTGATGGGTATTGGTAAATTCAAGTCTGAAGCATGGGCAGCTGAGTAAGTCGAGGGAGGAGAGGAATGGGAAACAGATGTAGATATCCATGAGGATCTTGAGTATCCAGGAGTAAATGCCAAAAACAAGTATAGAGGGTAGGCTACAGAAGCTGATGGTGGCAAACTTTGCCTTCTTCACAGTCTTGATGCATGAACAACACAAGCTGAATCTCCTAAGCTATAAACAACGAGAACAAACTTCTTCAAAAATACAACTGAATTTCAATGAGTCATATTTCTTCCTTGATGATATTTGGAGAGATCCAGAGTCCAGACGTGATAGCTCCCACAGAATGCATGCGTTTCTGTCTCTGCTGGTGTTGCAGCACGCTTGCCAGCCTTGCTCAGGGAGGGGGTGGGCATCCAGCCTGACTGTCCTAGACTAGGTTACATATTATAAGCAGTTTAAGGCGCCCCCATAATCAAGGGGGGAGCAAATGACCCAAAGTTCTTGAGCAAGGAATCTTAGGGAAATGTCAGGAAAGAAGGCTCCAACATTAATATTGATCACTAATGACATGATGACTCTTATATCGGTACTGGTTCATACTCTAAAGGTAAGCCCTGAGTTCTAGAATATTCCCAAATGGGTGACACATGCTGAGCCCCTGGCACAGTGGCTTTCACGCTGGACATTCAATTCAGGTTATTGGGATTATATTTGATTTCGGAAAGATGGAATAATTGAAGGAACAGCACTGACAAAGAACCGGAGGGCTGAATGTCAGAGCTATCCCAGAGCAACTACTTTGCACAACTTCATTTGTGTCATTGTCTATATTATTATAGATATGACAGGCTGCATGCTCTGTTTGGTAGCATTAGAATTTCCAAACTGAAAATATCCTAACTCCAAATACATAGATGAGTTTTGAACCCTTATTTTGTGCCAGATACTTTCTCACAGATGGTTTTTTTTTTTTTTTAACCAAATCAGGCCCAAACTCTCAGAGGCCATTCTTTTTTTAAAAAAGATTTTATTTATTTATTTTGACACAGAGAGAGAGAGAGGCAGTGAGAGAGGGAACACAAGCAAGGGGAGAGGGAGAAGCAGACTTCCCGCCGAGCAGGGAGCCCGATGCGGGGCTCGATCCCAGGACTCGGGATCATGACCTGAGCCGAAGGCAGATGCTTAATGACTGAGCCACCCAGGCACCCCCAGAGGTCATTCTTAATTCCCCTCTTTCTCTCACCTTACCCCCAACTCAATAACAAGTCCTGTCAGCTTGACTTACAAAGTATAGTGTGAATCTGATTACTGCTCAGCACCTCCTCTGCTACCACATTAGGCCAATCCCTCCCGCCTCCACTCCATCCCTCTCCTGGAGGATCTCAGCAGCTGCCTAACTGCACCTGCTTCCACTCCTGTCCTGCTCAGCAGCCAGAGTGCTCTTTGAAAAATATAAGTCAGATCATGTCACTCACCTACTGAAAACCCTCCAGGCACTTTCCATCACATTTCAAATAAGATGCAACCTGCTTAAGACAGTCTAGAATGCTCTACACCATGTTGCTGCACTGTCTATGTCTTTGATTTCATATTCCCATTCTCCCTTCTTTGCTTACTGTGCTCACTGGTCATGCTAGCCATTTGGCTGTCCCTGAAAGTCTTCAAATCTATTTCTTCTTTGGGATCTTGGATCTTTGTATTTCTGGTCTCTCATATTTGAATGTTCTCCTAGATCAAATATCTTCTTCCCTTCTTCTTATTTTTGATCAAGTATCACCTCTTCATAGATATCTTCCCTGACTGGTGTATCTGAAAAAACGTTCCCAATGAAATCCAGTCACTCATTATCCCCTTAACCTGCTTCCCTTTTCTTTAAAGTATGGTATGTTACTTTTTATTTCTAGGGTTGTCTATGTCTCCTTCTAGAATGTAAGCTTCACGAAGATAGGGGCTTTGTCTCCTTCCCTGCTTTTCCTTCAATACCTAGAATAGTTCCTGGCACACAATAGATACTCAGTAAAGATTTGTGAAATAGATGCTCAATAAACTTAATCTATAGAGCAGGGGTTCTCAAAGTGGTGACCCTGGACCATTAACATCAGTATTAATTGGGAAATTGTTAGAATTGCAAATTGTCAGTTTCTAACCTGGACCCACTAAATCAAAAACAGTGGCAATGGAGCCCAGCAATCAATGTTTTAAGAAGCTTACCAGGGGATTCTGATGTATACTCAAGTTTGAGAACCACTGCCTTAAAGCAAATGTGTAAAATATTATTAGGCTTGTTATATGGGTAAGAAAGGTAAATTTTAGAGAAATGATATAGTTCAGACAACTTAAGAAAAAATAACAATTATTACCAGATGTCACATTGTAAACACTCAATAAATAATATGAATAATAGTATTCATGATAGTATTGTTACCTACTATGAATCAGGTGCTCTATTTAATCTTCACAAAAAATTTTTTCAGTGGGTATTAATGCTTCCATTGTTAACTTTACTGATGTTCAAACAGTTAAGTCATCCAAGACCACCCACCAAGCAAGAGGCAGAAAGATCTGCTCACTTCTTTGCATCTTTCCTTTTCTAAAAGAGATCTAACTAAGGACAGATCACTCATGTGGCCCCAGATATGCAAGGAAAACACATGTGGCATTTTCCGAAACAAATGCCAAGTTTCCATAATTGGACATGATGAATGGTAGGTCCTGACACCGGGGGAACCCTCAGAAAGGGAAGTAGATGCCCTTTCTGCTTGGTGGCCTCAACGCAGAGATGCTGGCCCAAGCTGACCTTGGCGAACCCCATCTTCTTCTACCAGAAACAGGCTGCATGCTACTTTGGACGTGGGCTGCCAAAAGCTTGGCTTGGGTACCAGCAAGTATGAATAATTGTGGGCTCAGCAAATCACGTGGGCCCCACTGCCTTCATGGAAGAGAACTGACATTTGATGGTGATAGAGAAGATGATGATGGAAATATATAAATATATATACTTCTGAAGTCAAGTCACAGTTGTTCTTGGAACGGCACACCCTGAACACATACAGACAAAACCCCAAACGGCAAATTCCTAAAATTATGCTACAGCAATCTGGTCAATTTAACCATGAATATTGATGGAGAAATTACGTCAACTGGCCTTTCCATTTCCTCCTCATTCCTTCCTCTGTTTTGGCTTCTCATAGCAACATCAATCCATTTTCCAATTTTTAGTTATTTTTTTTAAGTAATATGGGGGCAAGAATTCATGGGATGGATATGCTTTTAAATTTCTAATGTACATAAGACCAGTGCTGCATTAATCTCCACTTAAAGTTGATATCTTTACAGATGTGCATTTGTGCATAAAAGATTTTCCAAGAATCCAAGATACTGCTGTTAAAACTTTGCATGTAGGCTGCTATTGGCCTAGAATCTAAGAGTGAAATGGCATGGGACAAGGGGACTTACCAAAAGCAAAGGTACTGTGTTGGGAATTGCCACAGAAAAGGGACACTGTCTGAATCATGTGCATCCCCAGTCCCTTACTCAACATTTAGCACAGAGTAGACATGTAATAAGTCTGTATAGAATGAGTATTTAGATGGTGTATACACAATAGGAACTCAACATATACTCTTTGATTGGATAAAAGAAGGAAGGACCCTCACTGTATTTCTCATATAATAGGCATTCAGTGAACACTTCTTGATTAGGAAAGTACTACCAAGAATCTCAGTGAATGTTCGGTGAAGGTTTGAGCAAATGCTTGGCACATGGTAGGCAGTCAAAGAAAGACACCAGAATGAATAAGCATTTATTTTTCCAGCCACACAAAAGACATATGCAAAGTGTAATGGAAAGATACTAAGGCTAACTCCTGAGATCAGGATCCTTATGCTTTGAATATGCCTTTTTGTTTGTTTTTTGTTTTAGTAAGTCTCTGTGTGTTCCATAGCATTACCAGAAACTTGGACTGTTCATTTGTGTGACAATGGCTTTGTTTCTCTTCTCAGCACTTCTCAGAGGCATAGACACTCAATTGTGCAAGCTCACACATAAGGCAGGGGTACAGTCCAAGCTTCTGACACGTCCACACTCATTAGAGCCAGAAAAGTCATTTCCCTCTAAAATGCCTAAAGAGCGGCTTGGTTTATACACATAGATTTACTGTGTCAGCCCACATGGCGAAGGTCTGACACGTTTGGTGCTGTCGAAGTCTGTGACACCATGAATTTTTCCAGACTTCTCCCTCCACTACCCAGATACCAAGCCCTTATAACCAACTCTGCTCAGCTCTCGAAAGCTTTGGAAAATAATATTTCATCTGTGATGGGTGTTTCTTTTAAAACCAGGGTTCTAGCTAAGCTTGACTTTAGTTTTCTTTGGGCAGGAGACTAGATGTCACCGGGGACCTGAAACCTCTTCCCATTATGGAAGGAGGCATTCTCTGTTAGGAGTCTTAACTCTTGGACAATTTAATTAGACTCTTTGTGCCTCAATTTTTTCATGTGTAAAAAGGGGTTAATAATAATGCCTATTCTATAGGATTGTTGTGATAGTAAAGAGTTAAGGTGTGGAAAGCACTTGGAAAATTCATTAAAAGTACTCAGGAGGTCTATCTTTCCTTAGCACAGAAGTCAAGTTAGGGAGACCCCACAGACATTGTAGGGATCCATATATTGCAAAATGGCCTTGGCAGGAGGGAAGGAAGGAAGGATGATGAGGGAATGGCTCTGCATCTCAGTGCTGTTTCAATCCGCCCAGCATACTTAATAGTTTGGGGTTCCATGTCAGATTTCAGGTAGCAAAAGCTTTCAGCTGTTTTAAAAAGAAAAAAAAAGTTGAAAACCATGGATCTAGCATAATCTTCCATTTCACAAATGAGAAGACTGAGGATTCAAGATCTCTTTGTCCCCACATCAGTGTTTGCTCCACTCTCCAGCTCTGCCCCTTCCCCTTACTTACCAGAGTTGATTGTTCTCATCCTATGATTATAGTCGAGACTCCTTGGATAGACATAAGAAAGACTTAACTCTCATTTTCTTTTTTTTTTAAGATTTTATTTATTTAATTTTTTTTTTTTTTGAGAGAGAGAGGGAGCATGAGCGGGGAGGGACAGAGGGAGAAGGAGAGAGAGAATCTCAAACAGACTCTATGCGGATCATAGATCATATGTGGGGTTCAATCTCATGACCCTGAGATCATGACCTGAGCCAAAATCAAGAGTTGGTTGCTTAACTGACTCAGCCACCCAGGCCCCCTTAACTCTTATTTTCTGATTAAAAATGAGACCTGATTCGATTGTTTGTCCAAAGCTACATAGTTAGAAAGTTGGTTGGACTATAATGTATTTCTTATATTCATTATTCAACACAATTATGGAACAACCATCACACTTCAGTCACTTATAGTGCTATTTCTATTGACCCTCTAGGACCCTCTGTTCAGGATATGAACCACAAGGTATGAAAATTCTCATAATGCTGCAAGATTACTGCTAGAGAGTTTGCTTCTCTCATTCCTCTTAAGGAGCCAAAAGGATTTAGGAAAACTTTAAGCCTTCTGGAAAAAAAAAATCCTTATAACTTGAGCTGTGAGGAGGCCAGAATCTATGCTTAACTGGTACCTTCTATTTCTTGGTGTGGCCTTTTTTTTTTTTTTTTCATTTATAAAACAAAGATGAAAATGCCCATTTCACAAAGTCGTCAGGAGGGTTGAATGAGACAATGTGTGCAAAAACCCAGGCCTGTGGTCAGTCCTCATAGAAGCAATTCTGCTAACTGGACCTATCCCCTTCTCCCCTAGTGAATATATGCCTTTCTGTTTTCCCAGATTCCTTTCGGGATCCACCCGACAGTTTGGGTATACTAAATTCCTGTTTCTGAACTTTTTTCCTCTGTCCCAAATGAAAATTTCTGTTTAAGGCCTACCCCTCAAGGTCCAATCCTTTGGTTGGTACAGTGGCTGTGTTTGTGTTTGATTGTCTTTTTTGGGACCCTATCATTAGCTCCAGTGAGGTAAGCAGGGCAGATAACATTACTTCCATTCTTCAGATAATAAAACCAAGTTTCAGGGAGGTTAAGTGACTTACCCAAGGTCATGTAGCTCATGGTCTCCAAGCTGGAATGCAAATCCAGGTTTTTCTGACTCGCTGTCGAGGACCTATGGATCTACCCAGCAGCCTTTGCCAGCCCCTGCCAGCCTCTGGCTGAAGCCTTCCTCGAACCTCTCCCAGCATGGCGAGTTGTATTTTTATATCAAACAATTTTCGCTGCCTCTCAATGGGTGGTAAAAATACCAGTGAGGGAGGTCACTCTACCTCAGAGGCTGCATGAAGGCCTGGAACGGTGTGGGTGGCAGAGGGAGGGGGTTGGAATGACATCGGGCCCCCACACTGAGAGAGTCGAGGAGGTGGGAGACATTGGGGCAACTCAAGCGTAAAGGAAGAGCGAGACTTTCCAAGCACTGCCCTATATAAACACAGGCGTGACAGAGGGAAGGTTGCCTACAAGGACACACTTGACATTTCCTTGAATTTTCGAGGGGAAGGGCTGAGTCACAACGGAAACACCATTACTTACCCCCCCCCCCCCCCCGCGCCAGGGCGAAGACAATGAGGTGTGACTCTAAAACAAGGGCACTGATGTTTTGCAGTCCTGAGCTGCTCACGCATCCGGGGGAGAATTGCCCCTTCTGCCCTCCGCTTTACTTTCCAAGGCATTTGAGGTTCCAAATGACTGTTCCCCTCCCTGCCCCCAACCCCAGTGTTCTCCTAAATCATACACGTGGATCTTTAACTTACAACTTTATCTCTTACCTACTCAGAGACCTGTATGTAACATTTCATTTGCAATAAATAGAAGACCCAGCTTAAAGTGGCTTAAACTAAAAAAATATTAGAAAAGAGTATTATCTTAAATAAGAGATAGGGAGGGAAGTGGGTGCAGGATTAGTTTAATTCAAGGGTTTAAAGTCAGCAGCTTCCCTCCATCTTTCTCTACTGTCATCTTTAGAGGGTTAGCTTTATCTTAGAGTCCTATGATTACAGTCCCATGAAGGCTACCACAGCCCCAGACTTTGCAGTCTGAAATCCATGCACCCAAAGACAGAAAGAAGAGTCTTTTCCCTTGTAGGGTTTTTCTTTTCTTTTAATCAGGGCACAAAGTCTTTCCGCAAGTCCTCTATTCCCTGTTGGTCAGACAGCATCTTGCCCTTAGCTCCAACAAGCTGTGCCTACAAGAATGCAATTCCTATCACTGGCTCGGACTAATGAAGACTCATCCCCTGGAGCTACGGAGCGGCTCTTCCAGCAACCCAAGTCTGTCCAGAAAGAATACTCCAAAACTGAATCAGGGTTTTGTGGCAAGGAAGGAGGGGGGAAAATGCTGTTGCATAGGTGACCAGAAGTCCAGAAGTGTCCCTTACAGAATTACCTAACATTACTCAAGAGAGCTGTAACGATTAAATGGGGTCTATGAAAAATATCGTTAGTGGTTCCTGGATGATAGTAAATTTCAAATAACCATTCAGCATTACCTTCTCTGCCCCTATTTTTATCCCACCCTCTACTTTTTCTTCCTCAGATTGGCTGCCAGCCTTCATCTGTATTCTCTCTGTTTGGAATGTCCCTTCCTGTTGTAATGCCACCATCATACTCTGCTCTGACTGCTATCATAGAATACCAGGGACTGGGAAGCTTCTAAACAACAGAAATTTATTTCTCACAGATCTGGAGGCTGGGAAGTCCAAGATTCAGGTGCCACGAGATTCGGTGTCTGATGAGAGTCCATTTCCTCGTTCACAGCTGTATTCTTGCTGCGTCCTCACCTGGTGAAAGGGAGGGAATTCTCTGGGGCTTCTTTGACAAGGGCACTAATCCCATCCCTGAGGGCTCCACCCTCATGACTTAATCACCTCAGAAACTCCCCACCTCGAAATGCTATCACTTTGGAGATTAGATTTCAATACATGAACTTTTTGGGAGACACAAATAAATATGCAGTCTAGAACAGCTGCCAGTACCCTATGGCCCATCTTATGTCAAATACACAATGAATTCTTCCCTCAATTCTCAATCCTCCATGGTATATTTGTTCCTTATTTGTAGTTTTATCACACCTTGCCTTACATTTGTGCACTTTCTGAGATCTCTCTACAGTGTGAGCTGCTTGAGGCTTAGACCAGGTCTCATCAATCCCTAAATCCTCCAAATAACCCCCTAGCAGGCTTGACACACAACAGTCACTCAGAAAATATCTGGGCAATTAAATGCATTTTGTTCAAAGCTGCTTCCCTGACCCCACAGTTCTAGAACTCCAATGGGCTAGAGCTTGTGGCACATTCTTTTTTTTTTTTTTCCCTTTTCTTTTTATGGTGATAAAATATACACCACATAAATTTACCATCTGAACCATTTTCTGGTGTACGGTCCAGGAGCATCAAGTACATCTACATTATTGTGCAGCCATTACCACCAACCACCTCCAGAACTTTTTTTTTCTTCCTAAATGGACACTTTGTACCCACCAAACCATAATTCCCATTCCTCCCTACCCTCTTCTATTTTCTGGCTACCAACATTATTTTCTGCCTATATGAATTTGCCCTAGATGTGTCACTCGAGTGGAAACATGCAATATCTGTTCTTCCGTGTCTGGTTTGTTTCACTTAGCATAATGTCTTCAAGGTTCATCCATGTTGTAGCATGGGTCAGGGCAGCATTTCTTTTTGAATATTCCACTGTATGTCTATAGCACATTTTGTTTATCCATTCATCTGTTGATGGACATTTGGGTTGTCTCCACATTTTGGCTGTTGTGAATAATGTTGCTATGAACATTGGTGTTCAAATCCCTGTCTCAATTCTTTTGGGTCTAGACCCAGAAGTAGAATTGCTGGATCATATGATCATTTTATGTTCGATTTTTTGAGGAACCACCACACTGTTTACCACAGCGGCTGTACAAATCTCAGACCTTGGAGGATGGATGTGATTTTCAACATCAGCTAGACATCAGGTCAGTCGTTGTCTATTAAATCAATCAAGCTTATGATGACAGGTTTCAGTCAAAAAGATGTGAGGCAGATCAGCATAGTGATTCAGAGTTCATGCTTTCAGCCACAGAGAACTTGTTTCTGAATGTTGTTGTCATTACCTACTCACTGTGTGTCCCTATTTAAGCTATTATGACTTAAGTCACTCAGTTTTTTCATCTGTAAAAATGGGAATAATATCAGAAGCTACCTCCTTGGTTGTTATTTTAATTAATAGAATAGTGCTGATAAAGCTCTCACTGCAGGGCCTGACAGAGTAAACATCCAATAAACATAGTGATTAAATCATGTGATAACACTAATGAGTAATGGGATGAGCTCATTTTGAAAGCCCTTCTCAGAAGGAAGTTTCAAACTGGTTTGATCAACAGTAATATTGAATAAGTGTTTAGCCTCTGAAGGTATCTACCTTGATGCACAGAATTCATTTGAATATCACAGTTTTGTCACATGTTGCCTTAGCGAAGATTCTTTTGGTATTCAGTAACTGAAACCCATTTGAACTGGCATAAACAAAATGGGGAATTTATTTGAGGGATACGGAAGGGTCTTAGTGAACCTAAGTGCAAGGATATAGTTAGGCAGTGTCTGTGTCTGTGTCTGGTGCCCCATGGTTTCTCATTGCTGCTTTTCTCTGGGCATCTTCTCTGCTCTTATTTTTTTCTGAAGGCTGATTTCCTCTGCTGGTATATATGATCACAATGTGCCACAGCTTCTGGATTCTGTGCTTATCCGCTCTAGCCTCAAAGATGAAATTGATGAATCTGATTTCTAATCACAAATCTCCAGCAAAGTCTCATTGGCCCTTGTGACTCAGGTGCTCATCCTGGATTGAACTAGAATTGGGAGGCTGTGAGAAGGTCATGTGGACCAGACATGGCTGTTCAGATTTATTGTGGTCCTTGGAGAAAGGGGGTCCATGGGGTTCTCCAGAGCCATCAAATGTTCCCAGCAAAAGAATTTAACACTTAATTTGGCCACTTTCAGTCACATTTTAAACCTATGATCTCTTCTTGGCTGTCTAGGGTGGGGAGGGTCTCCCATTCTCTAATCAGAAGTCCTGCCAAGAAATTGGGTTAAGGGAAACCCCAGACCGAGTATCCCCACTCATGTTTCTTCTCAGTCAAAATATTTCATGTTCCAGATGTCATTCTCTTTTGAGAAGGGACCGGACTCTACATTGGACAGGAGGACTGGTCCTTGGCAATGTTACAGACTGATGATGGATGACCTGTCATTACAACAACTCTGTAAATGTGTTTTGCCAACACAAAAGGGGAAAAAAACCCACAAAAGGAGAAGAAGAAGGAAAGGTCTTTAACATCTTGGCCACTGAAGTCTTGTCATCCATCAGGACCTGGAACTCTGCCACCCACCCACTTGGCCACTGCTGGAACAGAAATGATGAACATAAGTCACTGTGGTTTTTTTGGTTTTTCAAAAATAGAAGAAAAGAGATTTGGCTAGAGTGTGGCATGCCTGAGTTTCCAGATACAGCTGCTTATACAGGGAAATGAAGGCCCCAGGGCATGCTATTGTAGATATAATTACAGGGGTCCCCCAGATCTCAAGGTTATCAGTCTCTATAGAGCAGAGAAAAAATTTTGCTCGGCTTTATCACTTTTTCTGATTAAAAGTGTAGTAGATTCCCACTCTTAAAAAAAAGCTGTACAGAAATGAATGACTTAGAAAATAAGAATTCCTCATAATCTTACTCCACAGATATATTCTTCCAAAATTTTTTTCTACACGTGTATTATAGTATAACTAAAGACATACTTTTTCTACATATAATTATTTTTACATAAATGGATTAATACAATAATGTAGCTCTGCAATTCTTTTTACATAACAACTGAGACATCTTTCCTTGTCAGTACTTTGAACTCTCTCTCATTCTTTATAGGCTATACAAGTTTCCATTGTATGGCTGTGCTTTATTTATTCAGTCCCTATTTAAGCTATTCAGGGAGTGAGGAAAATATTTAATACTCATATCTTTCCTCATTCTCTCTCTCTCTTGCCTCCCACACCTATAAGATATTATTGGGCAAAGGTGACTTTGGGATCAAAAGTCATAAGTGGCTTCTGTCTGTTCCTGTGGTTGCATGATTGCTTTACAATTAGCATCTCTCTTGGTTATTCATTGTGATGCTCAATTATTTGGTTATTTATTCTCAGCTTAGGGAAATCACCCTTCATCCGTAAATTAAATGGTAACAGAATACTCACAGTCCTACAGAAATCTCAGAGGGGTCTCAGAGCTGTAGGTATGGGGAGAATCAGGCAACAGGGTCAGAGAACTCTTCTGTGGTTTCTGTACTGCCTTTTTATTATTCCCCCTACTTTGGTTTCCATGCGAATTGGTGATGTGCATGGTGTGTGTGTGTGTGGGTGGGTGGGTGTGTGCATCCACGTACACCTACATGTGTGTATGTGGTCTGCCTGAGTGTGTGGCTGGGTGAGAAGGCTTGCATAAGAGTGAACTCCTCAGAGCACATGCTGATCTGTGAAAAGCCCCAGGAGGCAGCTGGGTGGAATTTTGGGGCTACTGGGCAGTAAGTGAAGTGACCCTAGTAAATTGGGGCAAAGCTAAAGAAAAGGATTGGATGCTTTTTCTGTTTCTTTCATGAATTTGGAAATTTGACGCCTACTCTATTGTGATGATGCCTTGGGCAGCTCTGATCAATTAAATGCTCCTGGGCCCCTTTGTGATGAATGCTGTGACTTCTGAGTAACACACTATCAAATAAACCAGGAGATCCCAGAAAAATCTCTGATCGTCTTTATTATTCAAACCTTGCTTGGGTCACAAATGTTGGGAAAGAACTTTGATTTAAGATGGATGCTGGTTGCCAGGGGGTGAGAGGTTCAGAGGTGTAATTGGAGAGGGGTGGATAAGGATTTAGGGTGAATTGAAGGCATCTTGCTATTGCTTTCAAAATACTGTTGTCTGCAGTTATAGAAATGTTAGTCTGTGTTACTTAAGAAGGGCAGCTTTAGAAAAGCTTTTATTCTTCAAGTGCTAATTTAAGCACAGCGTGGTTTCCCGAGTATAAATACAGATTTAGTGTGTACTCTACCCTACTCAATATACAATCTTGTAGCTGCAAAAGCCACCTTGTCCTCAGGCTCACATTGCTGGGTATAGGCAAGAACGGTCAGCGGTATAGCTTTGGTTTTCTTTGGGGACGGGATGTTTTCTGGGACCAAGGAGACCATTGTACTCTTTGGGATAATAACTGTAATTCCTTACATTAAATTGTCCTTTTAGTATAGAAAGCCTCTGCAATCTATGATTTTATATGTTCCTCTCTAGAAATTCCTGGACGGTAGGGATGAATTATTATCCCTTTGTTTTGCATATGAGGAAAACAGGGACAGAAACAGTAAGCAGGAGCCAGATCCCATGGTGATTAGAAACACGGACTCTTGGTCCAGACAGATCTGGGTTCAAATCCAACCTTCACCCTTTATGCCGATGGGACCTTGGTCAAGTTATTGAATTCCTCTGCCCTTCAATTCCTTTTTCTATAACATGAGGATACTAATTTCTACTATATAGGGGTTATTATGAGATGAAGGAAAATAGGGCATATTACGCATTCAGTATAGCACTTGGCACAGAGGGAGCCCTCGGCAAATGTAGAAACTCTTAATAATGTTACACAAAGATGGTAAGTCACAAAACAGGACTAGAGTTTGAGTTTGACTCTGAGCTGAGTGTGTTTTTTACTACACCATACAGGACGTTCCAAGACTTTTATGGGGAAGTGAATTCTTTCCTGTTGGAACAGTCTAGAATCGCCCTGTTATAGACACTGCACATTTAATGGACTAATTCTGTGGGGTCTATTTTAGGAGAGAAAGAATGCAAAACAAACAAACACTTTCCGAGTCCCTACTCTGTGGCAGGCAGGTTTACAGGGCTATCTCATTTTATCAGCACAGTCTTGCTCGTTACAAAGATGAGGAACAGGAGGCTCAGAAAGTAGACAACTTGCCCAAAGTCACACAGCTGGTGTGAGGCAGACGACACCAAGACTCAGATCTGTTCAACACCAAAGCCATCATCTTCCCACTCCTCCAACCAACTGCCACAAAAAGGGCACCTTCACTTTTGAGGGGACATGGATTTCGTTCTGAGAAGGTGTGGGCTGTATTTGGTTTGCCTGCCTGCTCAAAAGGCTCCTTCCTCAGTCTGATTCCCTGGACTATTTCGGGGCTGCCATGTCATTTCTGTCCCCCTCGGAGAGCCCTGAAGAATGTGCAAAGGAAAAAAGAAACCCAAGAAATCTATTATTGGCACTCGCCCTCGATTTGCTATTATGACGTCCATCCTGCAGAGAAGTGTTTATACCCTTATAAGGTTCCGAGCATCAATTTAACTATGTTATCTCCCAGCAGATGATACAAAATGCAATCTCAGTAGCATACGGCAGAGAGAGGTGGGAGAGTTTCTTGGCTGGGGAATGAGAGAGAAATGAAAAAGGGCCTACTATGCTGAGTCACTAAGGCAAAGCAACTTACTATGGACCACATTCAGCCCTGTGCCAAGACACAGCAGCGAGTCAGATACTGGTTGGTGCGGCTGAGATGTTCCTCTTTGGGAACGTGTCTTCTGAGAAGCTGCAGCCAGAAAAAAGGAGGAAAAACGCCAACATCCTGAACATTTTAAGTTCATCAGTTATATTTTTACACAGTTAAATCAAGCACAAAAACAGAAAAAAAGAAAGTCATGTTTCCACCAGCTTTCCTCGAGCCTCCCCCAACACAGCCGGATGCCTTAGCTCTCCTCCCTTTGCCATCATAATAATCCAGCTAGCATTGCTGAGTGTTGTTCACGGGCCAGGCACTGGGCTCTGAGCGTCAAATGCCTTAACTCGTTTTTTCTTTGCAGAAATCCCATGGGGTGGGTTACATTCATCAGTACCATTTTTTGAAATGAGGAAACGATGCTTAGAGACATTGAGTAATTTGATGAAGTTTCAGAATTAGAGAGATACAGAGAGTTACAGAGCCAGAATCAGAATCTGGCTCTTTCTGATACCAGAGTTAGGATCCTTGACTACTACCCACTACTACCTCACCACTCCCTAAAAGTAAAAGGGACAAGAAATCTATCAGGCCAGGGGTCCCACACCTGGCTTACTAGCAGAATAACTTGGTGAGCTTAAAGCAAAATGAAATAAAATGAAGAAAATGAACAAAACAAAAAACCCCTATTCTGGACTCATTATGGAAGATCTTTATTTAGAAGATTTGTATTGGATCTCAGAAATTCATATTTGAGTTTCCCCCAGGTGATGATTCTAATGAAGACACAAGTTGGAAACCACAGATTTCATCTATTTCATTCATTTACAAAGCAGCAGCTTAGAATAGAAGTGACTTGCTCATGGTAGACCAGAACTTGATTCCTGGTCCTCTCTCCATATTACCATGCCTATCAATTGATTAATGAGCTGGTAATATATGTGGTAAAGTCATTAAATTCTGTGAGCTAGACTAGATATATTTTTGAGGGAGGGGGACACAGTGGGACCTGGGATATTAGGGAGAATGATTTTCATCAGGGAAGGTTCTTTAAATATAATAGAATTATATTCATCAGTGTTCAATAAACATGCCAGGCCAAAGTCAACAAGTAGACTTTGGAGAATTGAGGAATCACAGATAAAATCTGAGGTATTTTCAGAAAGAGAAAGAAGAATTGATGAGAGCATGGGCATGAGAATGGGAATGCTCTATCAGGACATGAAAATATCTCAATCTGAGAAGCCCACCAGTTACAGATGAGGAAGTGCTAGGAGATGGACTCCATAGGAAAATGGAAGTCAGATTGAGAAGAACATAGTGGAGTTAGATCACCTGCAGTGAACATTTGAAATTTTGTTTACTGTGCAGAATCTGAAGCACCTTTCCATATTGGGGGTTTGCCTCTACTAAGTCTGTAGAGGTGAAGAGGCTAGATAGATACTTGCTTTTCTCACCCCTGAAGCTGGTGCATAGACATGGTAGGCAACAAGATACCTAATCAATGGACTTATTTAAAATTCACTTGAGGGACTGAAGTAGGATGTCCAGGGCCCAGTGGTGGCAGAGGTGGTGGAGTAGAAGCTGTGTCTAGTGTCAAAGCAGACCATTTCTGAGATGTGCCCTTGGCTGTGAATGTGGCCACTCAGCTTCCCTTATCTCCTACCCCTTGCCAGACCCAGTCTCCTCAGATTTCCTGCTGAGGCAGGAACCACCGCACACCCATGCAACAAAATCTCTTTGCTGCTTCAGCTAGCTCCAGTCAGTTTATATCCTTTGCAGTCAAGAATTTTGACCCATGTGCCTCCCCACACTGAAGCCTACTGCCTCCCTGTTAGAATTTTTCAACAATATTCTGTTTGACCTGTTCCAGCATTTTCTTGAACAGCAATCCATCAAATAGGCTGCTTCATCTTATTAAATCTATGTTTGTGAGGTAGCTATCACCATCACTCCCATTTTAAAGACATGGAAACCCAGGGTAATAGAAATAAGTAAGAACACCTGGGTTCAAATCCTCATTCTGATACTTAGATCTGTGATTTTGGGAGAATTTTTTTTTACCTCTCTGAATCTTTGCTTGTCTTTGAAAGGGAGGCAGTGACCACCTATCTCCTAGGGCTGTTGGGAGGATGAAATATATGGCAAAATAATCTAAATGTTATAAAATGTATCTTAAAGTTATTGTCATCACGGTGACTTTATCCCTCAGACAATCCCATGCATTTAATACAGCTGTATTTCAAAGGAGTAAAAATTATAGCCTAATACCTCCCACCAATTCTAAATGACATCCAGGCCAAAATATAAAAATTGGATAATTCTGAACAAAATTGGTTTTCAATGGCGTTATGATTCCAGTCTGTCAATGGTTTGTTTTGAGGGCCCTGATGTAGTATTTTGTTTCCCTTAAGGCTGTGTTATGGGAACACTGGACTGAAGGCATCTCTGCTGAGGAAGATGAGCCGGTACCATTTCCAATGGATAGGGCCTTTTCCCTAAAATGTGACTGGTGTGGAGAGAAAAACTATCCCCTAATTGAAGACTCATGATGCTTGGCCTACCAGAAAAAATAAAGCTGTCACTTAGGACACTTGCTGATGGTGAGGGCTACAAAAGCTCTCCCTAGCTGAAATGCCAAGGGCTTGTTGGGCACAGCAGGAATGTTGGGTCCTGCCCATGATGCTGGATGGGAAGAAATAATTTTTGGGCCATGGAGGCCTTTTCTGGACAAACAATTTGGCAATATGTCTGGCTGGTCCTACGGTGCCCATTTTCATTGAGAACCTGAAGGACTGATATTAAACTCTCCTGAAAAAGATAGGTTAAGGATGGTCTTTTTTCTTCCTCTCTCTCCGTGTCCAGAAAACTGGATTTTCTGAGGCTGTTTATGGAAAACTCTTTTCAGCTATACCCCCTCCCCACCTCCTTTCACATGCAGCTGGTGTTGCAGGCCCTTCTGAGTACCTTCTGAGCCTGAAACACACGTTTCGCCTCTATCTATACCTGTCCTTGCTTCCTTCTCCTTTCTCCAATTTCCCAACCCCTCCCCACCATGACGTCTCAGAGGAAAAGATGCCTTTCTTATGTAGGGTTGACCTCTACACAAGGCCTTAACTCCACCCTCTCCTACCTGTTCTATCTTCATCCTCTTTCTTGCTTCCTTTCCTAATGTTTTAATATAGTCCTTTAGTTTGGCTCTATCTCCCTTGAATAGATGCATTGCAAGTCTCCTTTCTTAAAAAAGCCTCACTTGACCCTGTGTTTTCCTGTAGCCATTATCCCATTTATCTTTCCCTTTATAGTTAAACAACTAGGAAGAGTTATCTTCCATTCCCTGTTGTATTCCTTCACTTTATTCAGCTTCTTGTAAACTTTCCCCCTAGCTTCTGCTCCCACTACCTCATTGAAATTGCTCTTGCTCAATTTATACGTTGCCAAGTCACTGGACCCTCTCAGTTTCTATTGACCTAAATACTGAAGCATTTGACTATGATAACTTCTCTTTCTTCCCCGAAACTTTCTTTTTTTTCATTTCCTTGACACTTCCTCTCATTTTCCTTCAACGTCTATGGTATTTCCTTCTCGATGCCTTTCACTGTCTTCTTTTCTTCTCCTAACCGACTGAGCCACCCAAGTGCCCCTCCTAACCCTTTAAATATTGGTGTTATCCAAATGTGACAGGTGATAGCTGCTCAGGAGTCATAGCCCTTAAATTTTATTTAGCTCTTAGGCAGAGATCTATTGAGTTTAGGGAAAGTAGGCTCTTACCTCAGATCTGGGGTATATATCATAGAATATTAATCTCATTTTCCGTCATGAGTGATTTGCTTTTAAGCCAGGTATAGCCAATGAAACATAAGGACAAACCTGCTGAAGGACTTCTGAGAAGAATTATGTTTCCATACGGAGGACAGAATCTCAAAAAGTGAAAACCTTTTGTCCCTACTTCATGTTCTTGCCTTGAACATGGTTGAGTGAGGTCATTGGGTTTAGGCTTTGGTGACCATTTAAGACCATCTTAAGACCATCTTAAGTGTCAACAAATATGAAAACAAAAAGTCAACGTGAAGACATTGGCAGAATAGAAAACAGAAAAAGCCTGGGTCCTTAATGACATCACTGAACTCTGGACTAACCTCAGACCCACTTACCTCTGTGATTCTTATTGTCCAAGGTTATTAAATGGCTTTATTAGTAAGTTAAGCCACTGTTAGTTGGATTTTTGTCTATTTGCAGCCGAATATTACAATCCTAATACTTCAATCCTAGCATTTTAGGGCTTCAGTTTGTTTTGGTTCTCTTCTTTTCTCCCTGGATATTCTCTAGTAGAACAATCTTATTAATATCCATGGCTTCAAGTATGTCCTGTACCCCGGTGTCTCCCTGTCTTAGTAGGTTTGGGCTGCTATAACAAAAATGTCAAAGTCTGGGTGGCTTAACCAACGGACATTTATTTCTCAAAGTTCTAGAGACTGGGAAGTCCAAGATCAAAGCACCTGCAGATTCAGTGTCTGGTGAAGGCCTGTTTTCTGGTTCATAGATTGGCATCTTTTCACTGTCTTTACAGAAAAGAGACAGGACGCAATTTTGCTCATGACTCTTACAAGGCACTAGTCCTATTCATAAAGCCTCCATTCTCAGAACCTCATCTAATCCTAATTATCTCCTACCTCCTCATACCATCACAGGGAGGGGTAGAGTTTCAACATATGAATTCTGGAGGGGTACACAAATCTATAACACTCCCATATGTAGTTTCCAGCCAACTTCTGCATGAAATAATGTATTGAGTATTTACTATGTTTCAGGCACTGTTCTAGGTGCTTTATATGTTTTTGTTCATCTTCACAACAATCTTATGTGGAATGTCATACTATCACCATTTTATAGGTGAGGAAACTGAGCCAGAAATGGTTAACTAACTTGCCCAAAGTTATTATAGGTCAAAGCCATGATTTCAAGCTCATGAGTCTGATTCCAGAATCTGAGTTTTTAACCATTATATTCTGCTTTCCACTGCTGGAGAACTCAAATGTTAAAAAGTGTTTCTTTTTATAGACGTTTAATCAGCCCCTTGTTTATTCCACCTTGGTTGGCCATAGTCTGCTTATTTAGAATGTTTCCGGTCACCCTCCCACCAGCCTCTCAGATAGTATAAGAATCTCTCTTGTCCTCTCTTCTCCTCTCCAGGCTCAAGAGTCCTAATTACTAGAACAGTTTCTCATATTATTTTAAAGATTTATTTTTTTTATTTTAGAAGGAGGGAGAGAGAGAGGGGAGGAGTGGAGGGAGAGGGAGAGAATCCTCAAGCAGACTCCTCGTTGAGCACTGAGCGTGGAGCCAGACGTGGGGCTCGATCCCAGGACCCTGAGATCATGACCTGAGCCAAAAATCAAGAGTTGGACACTTAACTGACCGAACCACCCAGGTTCCCCGAACAGTTTCTCATATTAAATTGTTTCCAGATCTCTCACCAACCTGACCATCACCCTTTAATCTAGACACATTCTAGATTGATGTGTCCCTCTTAAAAAAGGATGCTCCTCACTGTACCTCATACTACCCACATGTGGTCTGATTAATGCAAGGACCAAGGGGATGATCACATTCCAGAAATCCCAAATAATGACATTTACTAATGTCTGACCACCTACTATGTGCCAGACACCATGCTAGGTATTTTGCGTGCACCAAGGCTCTCAAATTTTCTGCTGAAGTGTCCGAAGACAGAGAAAGTGAATGTGTATCCCTAAGGAACTAGGAGCATGGACCATGCAGTGGCTGTCTGTATCTTGAAAGCTCTTTACCATTTTGAGCTTTAAGATGTCAGCAGGTTTTTTTTTCCTACTCAATAATAGATCCTTGTTTGGCTTAACATAAAAAAAAAAAATAGGTTGTAAGGGAGTTGCCATTGAGTAAAATAGAAACATTGGGAACATGCCTTGTATTTATGCCATGGCCTCCCATACTTCCAAGTGCACTGCCAAATACTCCTAGGAATTTGCCAGCCTAATCTGAGAAGTGTAACCATACATTATCTTTATTACTTTTGACAACCAGTCAAGGGAAGCATATCTGGGGACAGATCAAGAGAGTGGTTCACATGTAACTTGCCCAAGTTCTCAAAGATAGTAAGCTGAATCTGGCTTTGGATTTAGATCTGCCTAAGTCCTTTCTGCTCCACTCTAGAGCAGATGAGGATTCCACTCCTGAACACTTTTGAGACAGACTAATTCACAAATACAAACATTCTTCTATTAGCCCAGCCCAAGCTGATGTGTGGTCCTCCTGGCTAGTGTACACCTTGGATCCTGTTTCCCAGTACCTGATGCGAGGATGCTGGGTAGTGAGAAATTTAGTGTTCGGACCCAAATACTGGATCTGATGTTTATCTCTGCAATCCTTCTTTCTTTCCATGTGTTCTAGCTTGTCTAGGCAGTTTTGAGGTCTAATCTGGTGATCAAAACTGCTTCCTTATCCTCACAATAAGAACTGTGATGCCAGTTTCTCTAGGGAGTTTTCTAGGGGCCCTCTTGGACTATAGAACTATTAGATATCACTCCTGTTGAGGCACCATGAAAAATGACAAATGGGTGTGTGTGCATGCACATAAGTGTAAGCTCGTGTGTGTTTCAAAATTCAAAACTACCTATTTCTAGCTAAGCAGGCTTTGAAACTCACTGCTCATTCTTCTCAACACCAATGATGAAGTGTTCCTCTTGAGAGTTCTGAGAATAATGGGTCACAGGAAAGGAAGTGAAATGTAAGAGGCCAGAGGGTGGATGGAGTGTAAAACCCAGGTCCGCAAGGCCTATCTGTGCCTTCCCTAAAGCTCAGCAAAGAGAGGAGCTCTTCTGACAGAGATGTGAGGAGACTGCCCTTCTGTGCTCTCCATGGCTCTCTGCAACCCTTCTCCTGTTCAGCATCTTTCATGAGGGCTGTCCTGCCTGTTGTCTTCACCCTCCCTCCACCGCTCCTTTCCTTACCACCAGCAGGGCACCTGGGTCCCTGCCTCTGTTTTGTGATTACTGCTCCTACCCCGCCATCAAAACCCAGAGGATGTAGACATGGCAGCTGGACATGTTTATCTTAGATGCGGCTTCTCTGGAGTTCACACTTACCTTTAAACAACTGGGCAAGGTGAGGCCCAGAGAGAAAAAGGGATAGGACAGAATAAGGAGGGAATGACAGGACTGAAATCAGATTACAAGCTCCCATCAGTGACCAAACCAACGAAACCAGCAAAACTGCTCTGTGTTCTCAAGGCCAAACCAGACTCCTCTCTGCATTTATCCAGAAGTAGTCCTTTCTTTTCTGAAAGCAGGGGAAATGGATTTGGAGCAAGAATGGGGTCTGTTGGCAGAGTGGAGAGAGGGTGGGTGGGATAAATGTTTCTCTCCTCAGAGAGAATATATAGAAACAAAGAAAATGGATGCTTCGGCATCTGGAGTAATGCAGTTTTTGTAACCCTGGAACGGCCACAGCAGCCACCCTTGACGACCAAGAAAGCCTTGGAACCCACTGGGCCCTGCTGGTAATCAGACAACATAGATCAGACAATAGACCAGGTGCAGGGCAATCCTGTAGGTCTGGCCTTCCCACAGCTCCCATTGTCTGCAGGGCTGAGCCTTGGTGGGCCCCTCACCTCTTTGTATCCTTGGCAATACATCAACCTCACTTGGTCACTGGCCTGGCCATCCACCACTGTGCATTTTCCACTCTACCATTTTGGTTGCTGCTAGATGTCTGAGGGTCCTGAAGGGTACACCGCTAGTGGAGGTCTCCCGGTAAGGACATAATATGAAGTAGTGGTTTGGCAGTTGACTTCCGAAGTCAAACTTCCTGGTCTCAAAGTCTACTTCACTCTTAGAGCTGCAGAATGCTGGACAAATTCGCTACCCTTTCTGGTCTTCTGCTCTCTCATGTATAAAATGGAGATAGTAACCAGGCCAGCTGGGATTCTGGTAAGGACCAAATAAAACAATGCGCGTTAGGTCAGCTGGTACATAGCAAGCACTCAGGACATGTTAGCCATTGGGGACGTGTTATTAACAAATCATTTGCTTTTCCTGAGGTAGTGTAATGTGGAAATGGGAAATATATTTAGGCTCATGTGGTTTGGCGTATGGTGGAACAGAAAAACACTGGAAACGCCAGAAAGCTGTTGTGTCATTGTCCTACTCTTTCACCTCGGGAAAAAATCTTTCTCTTCTCAGGTCTTGGTTTTCCCATCTGTAAAAGGAGAGCTCCCCCAATGTCAGCCCTTCTGTGACTTATACTTTACTGCCTCAGTTTTCAGTAACCCAGCAAGCCACTGGGAATGAGGTTGGAGGATTAGGTAGCTATGCTTGCTGCTCAGTGTTAAGAGCTCTGAACCCTTCTTGGTTTCTCTCCTGATCCAACATGGATGGTGGGGGAGGGGACTAGGGAGAGCCTATGTTTGAGTTAAGGGAGACAGAAGAACATTCAATTCAAGAACAAACATTTTGGGGCAAAAAAAATGTGTGTGTGTGTGCATGTATATTAAATTAGAAGTCCAACAGAGAGACGGGAGGTGGAAATGGCTTTATGCTCATGATCAGAAAGTTAAGTGTCACAGAGTTATGACTAATTCACAGGTACTGTAAGCACCCGAGGTGAGCTTCAGGAAATGGATTGACATATGTGCTATTTTTACTCTCCCCTCTCTTTCCTTGCTGGCCAGAGTGTCACGTGAGCCCTGCTCATGGGCAGGTGGGGAGTCTCCTTGAGGTACTGAATGTGCTGATGTCACTTATTGGTCTGTTCAGTCCATGAAAAGAGAGGTGGAGGAGGCAAGACAAGAGGGGGACTGATGGGATGGAAAATGCACTCAGAAAAACATCATGCTTTATCATTAAATCCAGGCTCTAAAAGCCTAGGCTCTCAATTGTCATCTCAGTTTTTTTGGGCATCCTTTCTGTCAGGGGATCTGGCCAGCTTGTTTCCTTTCTCTGCCATCCCAGATGTCTCCACATTCTGTAAGAGGGCCATCAAAGATGGCCCTTCTAGCCACCGAGAATGGGAGGAACCCAAGAGACATTGGGGGCCACTAGGCACCATACACTAGGCTCATTGATTTACATATTTTCTCCCAGTAACCTTCACCACATCCTATGAGATGGGGCTTGTAGTCCCCATCATACAGTTCAGGAAACTAATGTTCAGAGAGATTAAGGAGGTTGCTAAAGTTTAGGCTGCTAACGAGTGGCAAACCTGGCATTTGGACTGAGATTCATCTGATTCTAGAGTCTTTGCTCTTTCTAGAAAACCACGCTCCCAGGTCAGCATTGTATTCTCAGCCACGAATCAGGAGACAGATGGCCTTTCAGTCAGTTCCCACATCTCTTCATTCATTACTTGTTTTCCGGCTCCCTTGTTACCTTTGGTCTATACTGGAGGTCATTACCGAAAAGACTATATTCGGGGAGACTATACCGAGCATGTGTCATGTGGCACTAAGCCAGGTCCTAACAGGCTAAGCTTAAGTTTCAAAGGTAATTCAAAGGCAAAGGAAGAATATGAGTTAGTAAATATTACAAAAAGTGTGGAAGAGACATGCCCAAGGTGAAGTATTCTGTTTTACAATGCAGATTGTTAGAGCAGGAATATCTATAGATACAGATATTAATATATATATTGATATATATGTATCACAACTCCTATTCCTAAGCCCAAGACAGACTTCCCTCTCTGGTAGCCTGAATACAACCTCAAAATTCTTCTCAAGTCTTCCTCCGGGAAAGGTCAGCAATCAATCTGGAATCTCTTTGTCATCTCTGTGTTACAGGGAAGCTATTTATTTTGGCTTGAAGAAGCAACAAAGTTTCCTTGGAATTGGTGATATTTGAGAAGGAGAATGGGAAATGAACAGTATTTTAGTGGGTAAGGAATGCTCATCCTAAAGCAGGAACATGGACGAAGTTATGGAGGCCAGAAGGATAGAAGAGATTTAGGAATGATGACTAATCTGGCACGTGTGTGTGCGTGTGTGTGTGTGTGTGTGTGTGTGTGTGTTGGTGGGAATGGAAATGAGTCCTTGGAAAGAAAGACTAGGAAGTTATGTTGGACTAGATTATAGAGGGCCTTGAAAAATCATATGAAGACACAGGCATACCTGGTTTTACTGCACTGCTCATTATTGTGTGGCACAGATACCGTGTTTTTGACAAATTGAAGGTTTGCGGCAACCCTGCAGAGAGCAAGTCTATTGTTGCTATTTTTCTAACAGCATCTGCTCACTTCATGTTTCTGTGTCACATTTTGGTAATTCTCACATTATTTCAAACTTTTGCCTTATTGCTATATTTATTATGGCAATCTGTGATCGGTGATATTCGTTGTTACTATTACAATTCTTTTGGGGCGCCACAAACCACAGCCATATGAGACAGCAAACTTAGTGGATACATGTATGTGTTCAGACTGCTCCACCAACTGGCTGTTCCCCATCTTGCTCCCTCTGCTCAGGCCGCCCTGTTCCCTGAGATACAACAATATTGAAATTAGGACAATTAATAACCCTACAGTGGTTCCGAAGCGTTCCCGTGAATGAGTCAATCGATGCAGCGAACTTCACTGTTGTCATATTTTAAGGAACGGCCACCTTTAGTGACCAGCACCCTGATCAGTCAGCAGCCGTCAGCACTGAGGCGAGACCCTCCACCAGCAAAAAGATTACAACTCGCGGAAAGCTCAAATGACGGTTAGCGTTTTTTAGCAATAAAGTATTTTTTAATTTTTTTATTATGTTATGTTAATCACCATACATTACATCATTAGTTTTTGATAATAAAGTATTTTTTTAATTAAGGTATGTGCATTGTTTTAGACATAACGCTATTGCATACTTAATGGACTACAGGACAGTATAAACATAACTTTTATATGCACTGGGAAACCAAAAAAATTCATTTGACTCACTTTATTACAATATTCGTTTTAGTGCCGTGGTCTGGACCCAAGCCCGCAGTATTAGTGAAGTATGGTTGTATCTGTACTTTCTTTCATAAGCCACAGGTATAATGTTCAGGTATGTTTTAGAATAACACTTCTGGCAGGGGGGCTGTGGAGAAGGAAGGTGAGAGGGATGGGGTGACTCTTTTAGACTGGAGAGCTGGGGGAAAGTTACTGTGGGTGGGCTAGTTGAGCTGAAATCTGAATGACCTGAAGGAACCAGCCCTACAAAGACCTGGGGCGTGAGGGGCCCTAACATGGGCATGTGCTTGCAGGGTTTCTGGACCAGAAAGGAGCCAGCGAGTCTTCAGCCTTGCCAAGTGAAAGGAAGGCAGTGTAGATAAGGCTGGAGGAGTCAGAGGGATCTAGTTATTCTAAGCCACTTAGGAGTTTCAAGCAGGGAGGTGCCTTTATTGCTTTACATTTTAAAAAGGTCACTTTGGCTGCTAGTTTGAAAAGCAGTTAGGAGGCTATTTTAATAATCCAGGCTGGAGCTGATGGTGGCTTAATCTAACAAGGGAGCCAAGGAAATGATGAGAAGCATACAGATTCAGGTTATATGCCAGAAGTAGAAGTGATTAGAATGGTTCAAGATTAAATATGGGGAGTGGGGAGGAAAGAAGAGGAATCATTTATAAGATTTGGGGTTGAGAAACTGGATGGATGAAAAGAAAGGTAAAAAAGAAAACATGGGACGGCATAATTATTATTCGTATATTCTGCTTTTTCTGGGAGGGACCTAACACTTAATACGGTGGGAGAAGTACCATGTAACCATCCTGCTTTACAGTGGGACTCTATGGTCTACTCAGAGCTCAATAGGTACTGCATCCAAGGGCACAGGAAATGCTCAGAAAATAAGAATAACCTTATCCCATTCTCAGACAATGCTAAGGGAGACTACATGGTTTCAGCGTTTCTGAAAAGCTATTTGGCAAACTGTATCAAGAGCCATAAAAATGTTCACACTCCATTGGCTAAGAAATTCCAATTCTAGGAATAGATCCTAAGGCAATGCTCAGAGAAAAACATAACGGTTATGAACATATGTTAATGTCAACATTACTTACAATATGATAACAAACGGAAACATCCTAAGTGCCTGATAATAGAAGATTGCTTAAAAATATGATACATTCATATGATGTTATTTTAGACAACCATTACAAAGATAAAACTTCAGTGGAATAATTAATGACTTGAGAAAAATGCAAAAGTGAAGCACGAAAGTATAACACAAGCATTCTACAAGCAAGCATATAGACAGTAATAGGGAGAAAATGCATCATCCAAGCAGCGGGTATTAGAATTTCTCTGGGTTAATCATTTGCAAACATTTGGAAATTGTGCTTTGATAAGTTGTTTACATGGGTGTAAAACCTCCAAGGGTGTATTCAAGTAATAAAAGATAACCCTTAAACTTTCCTGCTTTCTAAAGAGGTGCGTCCTATTGATTGTAGGTGTTTTGCTTTGCTGAGCAGGGATATGTAAGTCCACGGGTAGAAGAGTCTTGTTTCGCACAAGTGAGGTAGGACAGTTAGGGAGTCAGGAAAAGTGTAGGGAAAGAGGGAAAAAGGACAGAGAAGGGACACCCAGGGTTTGGGGTGGGACAGCACGGGGTAAAGGGGCTCTGGCAAGATGTTTAAGCGGTATCGGCAGGTTGTTTGCTGTAGGCTTTTCATTGTACAGCCTCTCTTCCATGTCCTGTAAGATGTCTCCAGTAAATTAACAGTTTTTCACTAGTTACAGTGGACATCTGTTGTTTATGTCTATCCAGAATCTCTGTTTCATCTTCTGTTAACAACACCTTGGTTTTCCTCTGGGGAGCCACCTATGTCTCCCTCCCCATCCATGTAGTTTGGATGTTATTGACCCAGCCACCCTCACCCCCCAAGAGCTTCATCCATCCTTTCCTCCCAAGATGATGGGTTCAGGGATGGGCATGTGACCCCAAGGAAAGGAACTGGGGATTTCTCCTTGGGACTGTTGAAAGAATGAAATGCCCTCTCTCTCTCTCTCTCTCCCTGGAGTTTTGAAGGGAAATTGAGCTTAACAGAGAGGATTGTGAGGGTACCAACCTGAAACCTTTTTTGCCTCTCCTGCTACCACAAGGGAAGAGCCTGCCGATGCGTGGAGCTAACCTAGAAGAAGTCAGAGCTGAGACAGACTGAAACTGGGTTGCTGCATACCAGATGCTGGAGTTATTGCTGGACCTGTTTGTGCAGAGTGTGTGTGTGTGTGTGCGTGCATGCACACGCCTGTGCGCACGTGCACGCGTGTGTGTAGGGGGTCTTAAAAACATATTATGACACCTTTCATATTTTAAAAAATGTGCAGAATTTGTATAACAAAAACCTGGGACTTATCCAACTTCAGAAATAAAACATGACCGTCATGGCTAAAGCATTTTTCCTACTTCTTCCTGATCACTGCCCCATTTCTCCCTTTTAAACATGGGGTTTATTTCTCCCAATCTTTCCTTTTCCTTCTTTTAGATATATATGTATTCTTGAACTATGTTTGTATGTGTCCTTAAACAATTAGATAAACACAAATGGTATTACAGTCCATGCATTCTTTTGCAACTTCCTTGGTTTTACTCCAGGCATTTGTGAAATGCTCTATGTTCCAATGTATAGTTCTAGTTCACTCATTTTCTTTGCTGCATTTCGCTATATGGTTACACCTCCGTTTATTTATCTGTTCTTCTTCAGATGGACATTTAGGTGGTTACTCTGAAATTTTCTATGATAAATTTGTTTTTCTGCCTAAGCCAGTTTGAACTGAGTTGTCTGTTACTTGAAAGGGTTCTGACGAACACACAAAAAGCTTTTGTGTAAGCTATTGCGAGCTCAAACAGAGGAAGAGAGAACAGCTGATGTCTGAGTTACAATTACGCATCTTGAAAAAAGAACGCTGAAATGCTTCTGGTGACACTGTGGGCCATCTTTTCAAATTTGTTTTAACCTTTCCTGTTTTCCACAATAAATACGTATTATTATTATAATCAGGATTAAAAAAAATCTAATACAAATAAAGATTAGGAGACAGTTGTTGCGAAATGACTTCTCCAGGGTAAAAATGGCACAAATTCATCAGTAGAATACAAGAAAGATGGGATTTATGACATATACTCCAGAGCAAACAACATGAATATACCACTTAGATATTTCTCCGAAGAACACTTTCCACTCTGCCACTCGACTCCCTGGGGCAGGAAAGTTCTTATTAATCAGAAGGGTCTAGGCCTTGGAAATGGGTTCTTCTTGATGCTCAGAGGAGTCTTCTCTGTTTTGCCTGCTTGTGTGTTTCATTGGAATCAGTAACAGAGGCGACCAGTTAGGAGTGGCAAACTGATGTTCCTTGTTTTTCCCTTTCTCCTTCAGAGCCTCAGAGCTCCCCTCTTAGAAATGGATAACTTCTGAGCCCCCAGCTGGAATCCAGCCCTGTGAGTCACCCCACTTAATAGCGCTAAAGCAAGGAAAAAATAACAACGAAATACTATCAGTCTCTATATAGGATGCCTTGGAAGATGGTGCTGGAATGGAAGAGGCGATGAGAAATTGTTCCCCAAATTAGGGCTAACGCAGTTCAGATTTAGAATCTGCTTGCAAGAAAGGGCTTTAAAAGTGATTAATCCAACCCCCTCACTTTACCAATTTGAGAAGTGACTCAAAGAGAATCAAGGTGATTTGCGCAAGGTCATACACCTAATTCATGGTAAGGCTTGGATCGGACCGTATGTGTCTAGATCTTTTTACTCCATTATCTTCGCTGAAGAACAGCAGTGAAACTATTGCTTTTGCTATCAGCTGTGCTGAAATCATCAGAATTCACATTAAACGATTCCAGTTTGCCTTCCCTTTTTGGTAGCAGAATAACCTTGTAGGTCTCTGTAACAAGAACAACAGGTGCCAATCTGGACCTGCAGCATCCTTGGATTGGGAGGAAGGTAGATGGTAAGAACACCAACTGGGATTTTTAGGACAAGAGTGTAAAGGTTAGAGTATGTGGATTGATATTTAGTAACTTTAATATCAAACTCCTTAAAACAAGAATATAATTATGACTACAAAAATAAAATTAAAAAAGCAGACTCTGGAAATTTTGTGTTGTGGGAGCTTTTTTCTCTCATAGGTGGCAAAAAATTAGGCAGACTTCAGGGAGTTAGTGAGAAACATTGCTAACTGACGACGGAACATTTACAAGCTAGGTCCTAGGGCTAATTCACATTTAGCTCATCTCCTAAATTGCTGCATCCTTTGGCAAGGAGCATTGACAGTGAAAAGGATAACTCTGAGTCCTGGGGAATGCTCAATCATCTGAGCTTCTAAGACTCAATCAGGGCAGCTACATGTTGTTGTTAAGGTAGAAGGCAAAACTCAAACATTTTTGTTAAAAGTGTAAACATTTTGGGGGTGCCTGGGTGGCTCAGTTGGTTAAGTGAGTCTCAATTTGGGCTCAGGTCATGGTCTCAGGGTTATGGGATTGAGCCCACTGTTGGGCTCCACACTCAGCGGGGAGTCTGCTTGAGATTCTCTGTCTCCTTTCCTTCTGTTCCACCCCCCACCCACACACTCACATGTGTCTGTGTCCTATACATGCTCTCTCTCTCTAAAGGAAATATATCTTACACAAAAAAGTTTAAACATTTTTTTAAAACAAAAATGTGTTTGGAATTTCCCCTAAGGTTACCAGACTATAAAATTAACTAGATGTCCCATTACTTTTCCTGATCCTTTTAGGTAATGTGTGTCCTCCCATACAGAAAATGGCAAAGGTCAAAATCAAACAATTAGCTGAAAAAGAGGGGCAGCTTTAGATGTTATGACAACTACATTTAGAAAAATGGATCTGTATAGATAGAAATTATCTAATGAGAAAACACACTCACCATCCTACACCATTTTCTCAGAAGCATGAATGTTCATTTATCCATTTAGGCAAAATTTTAAACGAGTCACTGAGAACATAAACTAGGCAGAGAGAAGGGCTAGGATTGTCAAGCAGAAGCAAGAACAAGTTTTTAAACTATAAAATGGAGATGGGTTACTTCAGAAGTGCATTCAATAGGAACAGGGGAATGATTCGAGTGCGAGCAGGGGCCTGGGGTATCCATAGGCCCCGGAGAGGGTAAGTCAGTAGTGACAAAGTGATAAAGGACAAAAATGGGAAAAAGAATGAGTGATTTAGGAAAAACTTGATTCTTAAAAGTGTTTTTGTAATAATACCAAAAAGCTAATCTGTACCTTTAAAAAAGATTTTTTTGTGTGTGTGTTTGTAAATAGCTCAACATCTGTTCAACAAGCATTTATTGAGCACCTATCATGTTCTAGGGTATCAAAGAGACAGCAAATATTTTTCATCTTCAGTGCCAACTCTGAGAGATTCAAAGTGGCTACCCGGGGTATTTGGCTAAAGAGGATTTTAAAGCTGGGTATGGGTTCAGCTGGAAAGAGTGTCTTGATCAATTAGCAATGCTGCCAGAGGTATAGAAGTAGGGAACAGCCACATGAGTGCGGGAATTGTGATATTCCTGGGCTAAGCACCGCCGAATCACCAAAGATGTGAGAGACCATCCAGCCACGAAGCCCTTCTGATCTGTCTGTCCCCAGTGATAAAAAAATGATATGGACATAATTCCTACATTTAGGGAGCTCATAGTTTCATGAGGAAGACAAGACACATATAGAAATAATGCTAATACAATGTGTTCTATGCTCTGGTGGAATATGTTCAAAATATCACGAGAAATGTGGAGCTGGAAGCAATTAATTTTTCTGGGAGAATTGAGGAGGATATTACAGAGTTAGGGATATTTGACCTGGGTCTTGAAGGATAAATAGGAGTTTACCACATAGAAAATAAGAAGGAGGGCATTCTTAGTATTGGCAATAGCATGTATAGGACACAGACACATGGAAAAGCCTGGCATGCTTGGAGATCAGTGAGTGGGTTAGTGGGCTAATGTATATATGGATCAGGAAATGAAAGTACAGAGGTCATTTGAGCCCAGTTGATGAAGGACCTTATTATTAACTTTAGACTTTTTATTCTAAGTAATAGGGATCCTTTGAACGTATTTAACCAATTCTGCTTTTGAAAGTTTGTCTCTGCAGCAATGTGGAGAGTAAGCTGAAGCTGGAAGAGAAAACCTATAAGACAAGAGAAGGAAGTCATATAAAATAATACATCATACAAAACACATAAAATAATGTGTCCTACATATTAAAAAAAGTATCTGCTTTGGCTAGATAAATGTCAACAGATTAGGTTTAAGAATAATGAAAAAAAACACTAACATTAATTATTACTATATGTCAGCAATTGCGCAAAATACTTATCATGCATGAATTCATTTAGAAAACATTTAGTGAGTAGCTAATTGTGTGCCTGGCCCTGTTCTAGGCACTGAATAAAGAGGAGTAAATCTTAGCTTTCATGAACATACATCCTGGATAAAGAGGTAGATTACAAAATAATGGATGCGTGATTTGTCAAGGAATGACATGTGCTTTGAAGAAGTAGGAAAAATAAAGAAGTTATAGTGGGAGTGCTATTTTAAAGGGCAGTAGAGAAGACAAATCTCCTTGATAAAGCAGACCTTGAAAAAGCCATGCAGATATTCAAGAGAAGATTACTCAAGGCGGAAGGAATCGTAAATGGAAAGCTTTGAAGTGGAAGTGTGCTGGGTGTCCTGGAGAATTAGGAGAAGGCCAGTGAGGCAAGACCAGGAGGAAGAGGAAGCTGGAGTTAAGATCTGATAGGTGGTAGAGGGCCACATCTTATGGAGCCTTGAGAGCATGACAAGGACATGCATGATTTCGTTTATTGCTCAAAACCACCTTAGGTTTTGAGCATCATTCTCAATTTAAAGAAGTCCTAGCATCATTCTCAATTTAAAGAAGAAGAAATAGAGACGGTCTTGTCCTAGAACACATGGCTAGAAAATGATAGATCCAATTTAAGATACAGGTTAGTTTGACCCCAGAGCCCATGCTTGAAACCACTGCTTCCCACGGATGCCCCCTTTCCCACATAAAACCACCTTCCACATTAACTGCCACATCGATCACTTTTTAAAATTTTGCCCATATTTCTTTCTTCTGAGCTTCTTGGTGAACCCCCCTCTCCATCACTCCAGCCAGCTGTGCTCCCCTGCCCTCCGAGATCTGAGTATTGAACGATGACCAGTCTCACACACTTCTTGTCTTTCAAGATCTAGTTTAGTGGCCATTTGTAGACATATCTTCAGCATCTCGAACCCAAATCATCAGTGATTATAACTTCCTGGAAGACAGAAAACATTTTTTAGCAAATGCGGCATAGGGAAAGAACTTTACACTTTGTAATCCGGAGATCTGAACTTCCCATCTGATCTGTATTATTCTTAACTGTGGCTCTATGTAAGTCGCTTGATTTCTCAGAGCCCCATTTTTCTTATCTGAAGTGCTGCTGTGAGGGTCGAAGTGGTTACTGGTGCAACTCATTAGTCCTCTCTGCCAAACCAGCTCCCCCTTTTTTAAAGTGTTCTCTGTCTCATCGATCAGTACCCCATTCTGTTGTTCATGACCAAACCCAGGAAACCTTCTTGACAACTACCTCTCTCCCACTTCCACATCTAATCAGTCTCAAAGCTCCTTCAATTCCACCTCTTAATTATTTTTCAAAACTAGCCGTTTCTTTCCATCACACCCTAGTACAATTTCAAGGTACTGTCATCTCTCATGTGGAATATTCTATGAGTCTATTAACTGGTTATTCCCTTTTTTCCACCTCTGATCCATCCTGCATGCGATAGTCAGAATGATCTTTCTGAATGTAAAATTGAGCAGGTCATTGATCTTCCAAACCTTCCAGTGGTTTCTGGTTGCTCCAATTTTTAATGTTCAAAGCCTCTCATCCTTAACCTAATACATGTTCTTTCATCTCATGCTACTCTTTCCCTCACTGTTATAGACCAAATGTTTGTGTCTCTCCCCTCCAAATTCATGTGTTGAAACCTAATCTCCAATGTGCTGGTTTTTGGAGGTGGAGCCTTTGGGAGATGAATAGATCATGAAGTCAGAGCCCTCACAAATAGGATCAGTGTCCTTATAAAAGGACATTTATTTATTTGAGAGAGACAGACAGAAAGAGTGAGCAGGGGAAGGAGCAGGGGGAGAGGGAGAGAGAGAGAGAATCCTCAAGCAGACTCCACGCTGAGCAGGGAGCCCAACTACGTGGGGCTCAATCCCAGGACTCTGAGATCATGACCTGAGCCAAAATTAAGAGTTGGCTGCTTAGCTGACTGCGCCACCCAGGAGTCCCATGATGTATTTTTTTTAAATGGCAAACAACTCTTAGTACAACTATTTTTTTATTTATTTTTATTTTTATCTCTATTTATTTTTATTAACATATATTATTTGTTTCAGGGGTACAGGTATTTTTTTAAAGTTACAGTCTACCCTTGATTTACATGGAAATTACATTTCTAAGAAAACTATTTCTTGAAAATTAAAAGAATTAGTGTACATGCCAAATGGGATCAGATTTTAGGCTCAGATATGCTCACGCACACACACACACACACACGCATGCACGCACAGGTTTCTTTCTTACCTATGTGAATCATAAGTGGGACACTAGAAAATCATGTGGAGCATGAACAGTATTTATTAGTCAGGACTGTCCTGCACATTTCAGGGTAGCTAGCTAGCATCCCTGACCTTTGTCTAATAAACACCACTATCACTCTTTCAAATCATTGCAACAACCAAAAATGTTCCCATAATTTCCTAAAACATTACTTAAAGACAGGACTGCCTCTATTGAGAATTATTGATATAAAGCATGATTTCTGTATCACGCAAATTTCTTTTCTGCATAACGTGGGGGAGATTTAAACGACCTTGTGAATGAATGAGATATGAAAAGGGAAAATTTTGATGAGGCAGCTGATTTCTGTGGTGCTGGCACAACGAATAGACTTCTTTGCTAAGTCTGATTCGCAAGATTGGGTTGGTCAGCTGCCATCTTTTACCGGGTGTAACATAGGTAGAGATGTTCATTTTCTCATATTCTGCAAACATGAATTAAATGTCCCCTAGCTGCCAGGACTATAGTAAGGCTGCAGGATCCAAAGAGAAATATAACATATTCCCCATAAGGCAGTTACCCCAGGAAGGGACAAAGTATTGAAAAAGAAATGGAATGTATTCAGCAGTCTGGCAGTTAGCAGAGCTCATAAAAAATGACTTTCCCTTAAAAACCATTTTACAGTGTTGTGCTTTTATTAAAAATCTTAGTTTTTCTCCTGAGAGAATCATTCTGCTGGAGTAACAAGCAGAAACAAAGCAGAGTGGGTGACATCCAAGAAAATGACTTTGGATCCATAATGTACGTATCCTACACAATAAACACTGTCACTTCATGTAAACTGGCGAGAGTGGGGTAAGAAACTTGCTATTATGGAAATGACTCTAACACTTCTCAGTTCTACAGATGTAGTCTCAAAAAAAAAAAAAACAAATCACAACCGTATTGAAATGGAAACAGATTGCTGGATTCAGCAGGAACGTTGACAGGCAGTGAACATTTCTGTTAAAAAAACATTCCCACCAAACTCTTTTCACCTCTGGGTTTGATGTTGTCTCCCAACCGGGGGACCCTGCTAAGAGATATGGTGACTGATCAACAGTGTGGCTCTGTTACTGCAGCCTGTATAAATCCAATGGTTGAGATCAAGAGCTATCACTCACTCATTCATCCCACAAATGAGCTACCATTTACCATGAGCTACCATGGTAACATCTATCATGAGCCAGGCACTGTGGAGGTGCTACGTTACGATAGTAAACAGGCACATGGTGTTCTGCTCACAGGCAGTTCTGGGACACAAAATAAGTACATAAATAGGTCAGTATCAATGCTATATCTATAGTGATCAGTACTAAGAAAAGAAGAAAGCAAAGTAATGTAGGGTGGGTGCTTGGGAGTGGGGATCGGGAGCTCTGTGTCTGGGGTGGTCAGGAAGCATTTCCTCTGAATTGTTAGGGGTCATTTCTGTCTGAGGTGATCACCTAGGAACTGAGATCTAAATGATGACAACAGCATTCACATAACCAAATGTCCTCATTTCCAAGTTTTTGGGTCCAGAGAAGTGGGTCTTTTAATTCTGGGTCCCTCGATTCCTAATAGAATTGGAAAGCATGCAGGAGAGATCTGTTTCTTCCTTAACTCAATAGGTACATCCTAGACTCCTGAGAGACAACATAATGTAGTGCGAAAAGCTCAGGACTGGAAAATTGGAAGCCTGGGTTCTAGTTTAGATATCCACTGACAATGGGCTGAGGGACCTTAAGCTAGTCCTCCATGCTGTTGGCTGTGTTCACCTGTAGAATGAAGACAGGCTATAAACTCCTGGAAGGGAAAGCAGAATGTTTGCATGGCTCACTGCTCCCAGTACTCAGTGCCTAGCAATGGTGAATGCCCGCTGAAAACTAAAATTGTTGCATTGATTATTAGCGGCTAGATAAGATTCCTTTCCATCTTAATAATGTAGTACTTGAGCTCAATCTTTTTACAACAACAACAATAAACGAAAAATCCATTTCTGACTCTGCTACAACTGGGACTACTACACAGGGGTTAGTTCCTTCCCCTTTCTGGGCCTCATTTCTCCTTATCCATAAAGTGAAGAAGTGTATCTCAACAATTCATCCTGGCTCTAGAATTATGGATTTTTAATTAAATTTTACAAATAAAATTGTATTTCAAATACACTAGGGGGACCCCGTGGTGAATTTTAAAATAATCATGTAGTGGAATTCTTTCCCAAAGCACAAGGTATCATTTTTTTTTAAAGATTTTATTTATTTATTTGACAGAGAGAGATACTGAGAGTAGGAACACAAGCAGGGGGAGTGCGAGAGGGAGAAGCAGGCTTCCTGCTGAGCAGAGAGCTGGATGCAGGGCTCGATCCCAGGACCCTGGGATCATGACCTGAGCCGAAGGCAGACATTAATGACTGAGCCACCCAGGCACCCCACAAGGTATCATTTTTGATGCTAGTCTTCCAGGTTGGATCTTACTGCATAAGAATGGGCTTTCTTAGCAGGAGGTATACCAGTTTTAAAACTATTTAAACCCACATTCCTTGCTTCCAGAGTTGTCAGGGTCATTTCTGGGCTCCAGTACAACACTCTGGGCTGTTAGGGAGAAGTGTGAGCACAGGAACCAGACACTCTCCTGGAAACTACATACTGCTTTGGGAATGAATGTTTCCAACCCTTCTTCCCTCTCTCCCTCCCTCCCTTCCTTCCTTTCCTTTCCTTTCCTTTCCTTTCCTTTCCTTCCTTCCTGTTGGGAATCTTGGCAACATTATCAATAAATCATTTCCATGTGGGGAAGATCCAGAAAGTATGTCCTTTCACAAGAATGGAATTGGGGGCAAGGAATAGTGATTTAAAAAAAATCCCTTTCTTAAAAAGAGAGAAGGAAAGTAAAGGAAATGAAATAACAAGAACAAAGAAGAAAAAGTGAGTATTTATTAAGTGCGTACAATGTGCCAGGCACAAGTCTATGAAGCAGGGGCTATTATTATGCCCATTTCGTGAATGAGGAAACTGTGGCATACCAATTTAAAATGCATGGAGATGGACCACCTAACATAGGTGTAGAGGAGAGTGAACAAGAACAAAATGGGTCAGTGGTATGAATTAGAAAGAGCCCAAACCAGAAGTCAGGAGATCTGAGTTCAAGTCTTAGCTTCTTTACTGACACATCTATCAAATGGAGAGATGACCCTCACCTTGAAGGCAATGTGAAGATTAAAGCAAGAATATGAGGGACCAGAGCTGAGCAAGAGCTAGTTGTCTTTCATGCCTCCAAGTAAACCTTTGCCTGTTTTTTGTCCTTCTCTGCTGTACCAGTGTTTCTCCCCATGCTGTACCCTAAATCTTCTCCAATTGGGAAACATAGAATCATGAGGAGGCCTCCATTCATTCCTTTAAGTCAGAGGTCTCAAAATGATGTCCCACAGATTGGTTCTATCTTATAGATATGTTTTGACTGGCTAATATAGCATTTATTTAAAAAGTTTGAATTACCTGCCAGCACCTAACACTGGGGGTATCACACAAAATTGTGACCTTTCTGGACGGCTCAGAAGATTTGGCCATCCTGGGCCTTTTACCCACCAGTCATTTGTTGGACTTGATTGGGCATGGGGTGATCTCCAATCTACCAGTTTCCATTAATCCTCATTGCATTACACTTGTTGGCATTTAAGTTCTGATTTCTGTAAACATTTGAATTTGTGATCCTCTGTTTTAAGCTAACATTGTCCCTTTTCTTGAGCTTCCTTGAAAAGGTGAACACACTTGGGCGGGGAACCTCATAAATAAAAGTTGACAGGATGGATTCTGTATTAGATGTCTGAGAGAAGTCAAAGACAACATTTCTTCTCCAGGGATAGTATGGGAGGTCTAAAATTAGGTGGACTGGGGAGGGAAGGCATGGAGCTGGCATATAGTAGGCACTCAGAAACTTTTTGTTGAATAAATGAAAGGACAGTGGGAGCAGGGCTTTGGGGGGGCCTGAAGTCAAGCTTTTGCTACTGAGTGGCACAAGCTCTAGCCATCACCAACATGTACGCTTTAAGCATCATGGTATACCCCTGGGCCTTTATCCTTTCTGAGGACCATATTTCCTGAACTGAAAAATGAGGACAAACTCGGCCAAAGATTAATTTGTTACTTGAGTTCAAATTAGTTTAAAATATTATTTGTTCTATTATACGCCAGGGACTTTGCTAGACTTTGAGGGTATAGTATAAATCAGAAATGTTTCTTGTCCTCAAGAAACTCAGTCTTATAGGGAATCCAGAAAAGAAGTTAGCAATTTCAGTGTGGGGTAGTTGCTATGATAAGAAATACAGGGTGGTGTTATAGGAGCACCTGGAAAGACAGCCTATTGTGTCTCCATTAGCCTATAGGGCTACCTTATGAAGATTAGAAAAAGGATCTCATCTTCCTAGCAGATGAAGCCAAACTCAGGGCATCTAGCTTGTTAAGTACAGTTTGGTCTGGAAATCAGATGTCATGACCTGGTGCCTTTGGCTACAAATGAGGTGATGCTATTAGGTAGGTGGTTGTATCAATTCGGTTGTATTCTGCTGTAAGTAATAGAAAAACCAATTAATTGTGACTTAAGCCATAGGACATTTACTGCTTACTTAACAAGAGGTCTGGAAGTAGGTAGATCCAAGGTTGATGCAGCTGTTCCATGGTCTATGGGTCTGTGGGTCTATGTCTCAACTGTTATTTAGGTCTGTTCATTGTCACAAGATTATTGTTGCAGATCCAGATATCCTCACACAATCATTTTTTTTTAAAGATTTTTTATTTATTTATTTGACAGAGAGAGACACAGCGAGAGAGGGAACACAAGCAGGGGGAGCGGGAGAGGGAGAAGCAGGCTTCCCGCGGAGCAGGGAGCCCGATGTGGGGCTCGATCCCAGGACCCTGGGATCATGACCTGAGCTGAAGGCAGACGCTTAACGACTGAGCCACCCAGGTGCCCTGACTTACACAATCATTTTTAAAGTCAGTATATGGGGCAGCCAGAGTGGCAAAAAAAAACCTCTTTTCATGCTGTCTACTTTGATCAGAGAGGGGGGAAAAAAATAATCTAAGTCACCTCCAGCATATTTTCCTGTATATTTCATATGGCAGAGTTTGGTCACATGGCCACTCCAGCTGACAGAGAGGCCAGGAAAGCAAGTATCTGGCTTTGTCAGTCTTTAGAGTGGGAGGTGCTTTGGGAGGAAGGTAGGCTGAGAATGTTTGTTGGGTGAGCCACTTACAGTGTCAGCCACACTAACTCAGATTTAGTGGGTGAGACAGGATTTCCTAGAGTTCTGAGTCCTAAAGGGTGAGTTAACTGCAGGGAAGTGGTGAAGGAGGGGCCAGAAGGAAGCCAGTGAGTGTGGAGCCCAATGGAAGAGCAGTGTGAGAGAACATGGCAGCCAGTTCTTTAGGGTCTTAGTGAAATAGAAAAGATACAATGAAAGGAGAGGCAGAAGAAGTAAGGCTTGACAAGGAAGGGACTTGTAACCTGGAGGGAAGAAGCAATTTGTAAATTGTATAAGTCAGAAATAAAATTCCAGATATGTAAAATTTTTAAATGGGCATAATCCTACACCATTCCAAGTGTCTGGGCATTCAATATATGGTGTTTCAATTGTGAGCACGTAGTTAATGAAGAATGAGCGCCCACAGGGAAAGACTTTGAAATCAATCTGTCTTTCCTCGAAAAACTCAGCAGATTGCATGATGATGATGGTGATGATGATGATGATAATGAAGACCACAACAGTGGCAGCTAATATTTATTGGGCACTTAGTGTATGGCAGACACTGTTCTAAGTGGCTTACATGTATTAACTCATTAAATCTTCTCAACAACTCTAAGTGGCTTACATATATTAACTCATTAAATCTTCTCAACAATAAGAGGCACATGCTTTTAATTTCCCATTCTGCAGATGAAGCAAACTGAGTCATTGATGGATTAAGTACCTTAACCAAGATCAATGCACAATGGCTCAGCTAGGAGACAACAGTGCATATTGATGTTTAAAGTGTTTCTTTTCCTCCCTGTCAATGGGCCATACTGTCTGTACTTAATGTGTTTGACCCAACAGAGATTAACCCTAACTGCCCTGGGCTCTGTGGCTAACAAGTCAACTAGTCACCAGGGGACAAAAGTGAGAGCTGCCTACTTCTCTCTATGGATTGCCTTGCCTGAGAGAACAGCCTGAAAGCAAGGGGCCTGGTCAAGAGAAATCAATATGTCAATGTGGGTGTCTTATTAAAACCCAGCCTTGGTTTCTTGTCTGATAAAGTGTATTGCATAGAGCCTCATCAGAGCTATTGCTGCCACCCATGTGCTGCGACAGACAATAGACTCAAGTTAGTTTGGGTCATTGATTTCAGCTTTTTAACCCTTCATTTTTTTTACTCCCCAAAATATTATATTAAAGTCTGGTATATGCCTTGTCCTATATGAGGCCGTAGGGAATAAAATGCCAGACAAATAAAAGGCAATCCTTGCTCTTGTGGGATCAGGCAGTGATGTCAGTTTTCCTGCTTTCTTTCCAATCTGTTGGTTATCTCTTTATGTTCTTGGAGAGGATAGAGGAGGATTCTCCATCTTCAAATATGGCTCAGATGCTATTGAAGCAGCCTGGTGTGATGGTAAAATGTGGGATGAGATATTAGGAAATCAAGCCTCTGGTTGGATTCTGTCACTTATTCATGAGTGTTTTGGACTGATGACTTCACATTAGGTTGGCAATGTGGGAAGAGCACTGGATTTGGAGATGTGGATTCTGTTTTATTATTGATTGGTTGGTTGTTTGCCTCTGCCTCTAACCTGATAAGGAAGGACCCAGTATGGCTTAATCTCAAGGAAAACTATGTTCCCGGTGCCCAATCCAGCCATATTTCTAACTATTAATCCCAAACTCCTAGAGTTCCCTTAAGATAGCAGAATCTATCTTATAGTGTTGGACTATGTGCTCTATAACATCCTAGGTGTGGGATCTCAGGCTTATGATTTAGGGGAAAGATTCAAATAACCATGGCCTAAATAAATTAAAATTTATTTCTCTTTCATATAAAGGTAGACCACCCAGAACTGTTAGAGTAACTCCATACTCATTGGGGTCACAGGTTCTATTATGTCGTGCTACCATCTTCAACATGTGACTTCTGTCTTATGTTTCAAGTTGATTGCTCTAGTCCAGCCTTCACAATGAATATCCCACACAACAGGAAGGAGAAACACTTGTCTCTCTTCATTTAAGAACATTTTCCAGAAGTTGAACACACTAATTTTGTTTCTAATCCATTGGCCAGAACTTGCTTGTGTTACATATGTACCTATAAGGGAGGCTGGGAAATGTAGTCTTTATTCTGGCAGCCATTTGCCCAGTTCAAATGTGGGGGTTCTTTAACTGAGAGAGCGGAAGAAGACAGATTTTGAGCGACAGAAGCAATCATAGCCATAATAAGTAATTCACTTTTTTGACCCCTCATTTTTTAATGAGTAAATGATGCTAATATTATCTGCTTCATTAAGATCTGTAAGGGTAAAAGGACATAGGTTTGTGAAAGTACCTAACACATAATAGGTGCCCAATTAACAGGAAGAAGCATAATTATGTATGTCAAATACCTGGCACATGGTAGGTGCCAGTTCTCCCTCTTGCTCCACTCCTCCAGGTTTCATATGTGCTCAATGATATATATGAAAAAAAACAAAAAACAACTAAACTAAAAGGAGCCAAGACCTAGATCACTGTCATCCTGACACATGTAGCTCTTACTGTTTGTACATCTTTCTACTTGCCTATTCCATCTGAGACAGGTCTGATGCTAAACATAGTTGGGATGTGAAAACAGAAAGTGACCCTTTGGCAAAATGTCTCTCCATGAAGTCCATCTTGTAGAAATTTTCAGAGTAATTGCTATCAAGGATCTGTTTGGGGGCAAGTAAAAGTCAGTGAGGGCTCTTTCAATGATTAGAAGTTCTTCATTCTAGGCATGAGATTGAGTAATAAAGGTAAGCTCTTTAAACAGTCAGGGTGACCTCATCATTTCAGAGAGCCAGAGCTAGAGCCAGCTCATGTTGGGGCTCCCCCGTGAGGGTATGACTCTCATTGCTAACATCCAGGCCAGGCCCTCCTGGGTTCCTCAGAGGAGAGAAGAGAGCTGGAAAGGTGCATCTCATTCAGTAGAGTCTCATCCCAGTATCACCAATGCCTCTTCCACAGAGGGTGGGTAAGTGCTACCATCTGGGAACACTCTAGATAGCAACAAGTGGAGGTCACTTGAATGAAACCACATTTAGACCTCAGAGTGCCAGACTTTCTCACAAAATTCTTCCTTCAAGCTACTGTGAACAGAGTCAGTAATGGGAGGGCATGGGGTATGGGATCTCAGGGCCATGGTTGAGCCCATTTCAAGTAGGGACATTCTCAATACTTCACTTTGTACCTGGTAGAAATCCATTTAATTAATTAATTAATTAGTTAATTAATACATTCATTCTTTCTTTCAATAGTGATTTATTAAATGCCTACTATGTGTTAGGTACTGGAAATATTAAAGCCAGCCTTAAAAGGAAAAAACTTGAAAGCAACAGTGAAAAACCAATAGGTGTATGAGAGAGGTCAAGATGGAAGAGGTGTGGGATAAAAATGGGGAAAAGGATACCAGTCCACTCTATGTGTTATTATAGCTATGGCCACTGATTTTTTCCAAATAGCATTTTTTTTCTATTTCAAAACTAATATATATTTATCACAGAAAATTTGGAAACTACAGAAATGCAGAGGGAAGAAAATTAGAATCCCATATAGCCTCACAGGAGAGATAAGCACTTCTGAGTTTTTAGCTTATGGCCTTCTTCCCCAACCTCAGCTCCCTCTTTCTCATACTCCCTGGCAGCAAAATGAGGAGTTCCTCCCCTACACACTTCCAGTAAATCAGGGGTGGAGTTTGACATTCTTTGATGGAATGGCTCTGCTCTAGATTTAGCAACAGTAGAAGATAGAGTCTTTCCTCCCCATTCACTTCCCAAACCCAATTTTGGGTTTTGAGCAGAGGAGTGACATGCTCTGACTTATGACTAAGGCTAATTATTTGACCTCTCTGAGTATAGTAGTCTGAATAACAGCCCTCCAAAGATATCAGGTCCTGATCAGATATACTGGAATCTGTAAATGTTACCTTATGAAGAAAAAGAGCCTTTGCAAGTGTGATTAAGTTAATGATCTTGAGATAGGAAGAGGATTATGAATTATGTAGATGGGCCCCAAATGCATTCACAAATGTCTGATAAGAGAGGACTAAAAGAGGAGAAGACACACTTACAGAGGAGAAGGCACTGTGAAGAGGAAAGCAGATTGTAATAGTGAGGCCACAAGCCAAGAAGTGCTGGCAGCCACCGGTAGTAGAAGAAGCAAGGAACACATCTTACCTAGAGCCTCTGGAGGGGGGTGTGATCCCAACAACTTGATGTCAGTCCAGTGATACTAAGTTTTGACGTCTGGCTTCAACAAATTTCTGTTGTTCTGAGTCAACCAGTTTGTGATAATGTGTCAAAGGAAACTAAAATAGATTATGGTACTAGGAAATATGGTGCAGTTGTAACAAGTACCTAAAGATGTGGAAGTGGGTTTGGCATTGGAAAATGGGTAGAAGCTGGAAGAATGTTCAGGTGCATGATAGAAAAAGCCTAGGTTTCTTTAAACAGAACGTGGGTAGAAATATGGATATTAACAGCACTCAGTGAGAGCTTAGAAGGAAGTGAGGAGCACAGCAGAGAAAAGATACCACCTTAGAGAATATATATCATCATAAAAAGAATGTTTATAGAAAGATGAACATTAAAGACACTTCTGGTGTGCGCTCAGAAGAAAACGAGGAACATGTTATTGGAAATTGGCAGAAAATTTATCCTTTTATATTGAGGCAGAAAATTTAGCTGGATTGTGTCCTATAGTTGTGTGAAAAGCAGAACTTGTAAGCAATGAACTTGGATATTTACCTGAGGAGATGTCCATGCAGAGTGTTGAATGTGTGGCCTGATTTCCTCATAGTGATTTTAGTAAAATGTGAGAAGAAACGAGATAACTTGAGAGAAGATCTTCAAAGCAAAAATGAACTGGGACTCGATGCTTTTTAATATTCTCAGTTTATCCAAATTACAAAAGATCCTAAAATCAGATTTATTATTAGGAAAACTGTGATCTGGATAAAAGCCCAAGGGTGTGGCCACACAACTTTTTGCTAGAACTGCAGATACCAGAGATGGGATTATTATTATCGACATCTGAGGGGGACCCTTTAGTCTAAAAGCATGACTTCTGGTGACATACCCTGGGAGGATACACAAGACACAGTTTTTGAGAATGTTGTATCAGCAGAAACACCACCAGTCTGGACTGACAGGGACAGAGACAGGATGAAATGAAAGAAAGACGATGGGTTTCCAAAGGTTCTACAGGCAGGACACAGGCTCACAAAATCACTCAGTTACAAACATGTGCTACCCTTTGTGGACTCTGACAAACATCTCTCATGAAAAGCTCACCCTGAGAAAATGTGATGATGTGTGGATGGCAGGATAGTCTCGTTGGCTCAGGGGACAGAGTCCTCCTTCAGGTGTGGCTACTGACTATTGCTCAGTAGTGACTCTCAATATGTCTTATTTGACCTGTGTATAGTAGTCTGAATAATAGCCCTCCAAAGATATCAGGTCCTGATCAGATATACTGGATGTACTGGGAGAAAAATAGCCCTAGTTCTTCATCATAGAAGCACCAGGCTGTAGTGCACATAAAACAATGTAGCTATTATTAAAATTGAAAACCATTCATTTATTTGCTTACTCATTAAAAAAAAATTACTAAATTTCTGTTATGAACCAGAAATCTTTTTTGAAGTTGCAGATCGGTTGGGAATCCTTTTTGATCTTACATTTTAGTAGAGGAGAAAGATGGTAAACAAATACACAAAAAAATGTGGTAAGGATTATAGAAAAAAATAAAGCAAGGGAAGAGAAAAGGATAGCAGGGAAGGAGGTTTGATAGGATGGTTGTATCTGTTATCTGTTGCTGCTAACAGGTTAGCACAAACTTGGTGGCTTAAAAATAACATTTATAATCTCACAGATTCTGTGGGTGAGAATTCAGGCATTGCTTAGCTGAATCCTCTGCTTGGGGTCTCAGAAGGCTGCAATGAAGGTGTCAGCTGAGCTGTATTCTCATCTGGAGGCTCAACTGAGGATTAATCTACTTCTAATTCACTCAGGTTGTTGGTAGAATTAATATCCTTATTGATGTAGAACTGAGGGCTCTTGTTTCTTGCTGGTTATTGATTGGAGGTTGTCTTCAATACCTAGAAGCTGCTCTCAGCTCCTCACTCCTAGGCCTCCTAACTAGCAGATAGACACTTCTACAAAGCCAGCAAGAGAGAAAGTCTCTAGAGTGAGTCTGACAGCAAGATGGATGGAGCCTTATATAATGTAACAATCATGGGGGTGACATCTCACTTTTTCCATATTCCATTCATCAGAAGCATGTCACAGGTCCTGCCCACATTCCAGGGGAGGGATTACACAAAGGCAGGAACACCAGAAGGTGGGCATCATGAGGGCCACCTTTGGAGTCTGTCCATCACATTGGCAAAGGAGGTCTCATTTCAGGTCAAAGGATGCTCAAATAAGGTAATATCTGAGCAACTATCTGAATGAAGCAAGAGAGCAAACCCTATAGATAACCAGTGGAAGATTTCATCAGGCAGAGGGAATGGTAAATTCAAAGACCATGAGGCCAAACTTGCTTGGTGGTTCAAGAAGCAAGTATGGGTAGAGCAGAGTGAGCAGAGGGGAGAGTAATAGGAAATAATCTCAGAGGAATACTGTGGAGCCAGATCATGTAGAACTTTATAGGCCTTTGTGAGGATTTTGAATTTCACTTTGAGTGAAATGGGACCGTCAAAGGACTTTGAACAGAAGAGTGTCATCATCTGACATGATCTGGCTGCCCTGTGGAGTGCACACCATGTGAGGAGGTAGTGAGGGAAAAAGAGAGAGGAGTTAAGATTCTATTTAATAATAGATGCAAAAACGTTGGTATCTTAGACCAAAGTGGTAAAAGTAGCAATGGTGAAAATTAATGAGATCATGGATATAACTGGAAGGGAATGCTGACAAGATTTGTTAGATGGTTAGATATTCAACAGAAGAAAAAGAGAGGAGTTAAAGCTGACTTCAATGTTTTGGGCTTGAGCAAGTCAAACAATGAAGTTACTATTTACTGAAATGAGGAAGATGATGAGAGGAAGAGTTTTGGGGAGGCATTCCTCTAAGATTAAATGGAATTTTGGTGTTGAACGTGATAAATTTAGTTTGCCTGCTCATCAGGCAAGTACTGACATCAGGTAAGATGTTAGGGATGTGAATCAGAAACTCATAGGTGAGGTCAGGGCTGTAGATTAAATTGAGTAGTCATCAGCATATAGATACTATGTAAAATCAGGAGACCCAGTAGGATGACCTAGAGAGTCAGTGCTGATAGAGAAGTCTGAGAACTGAACTCTAAGCCCATTTAGAGGTGATGGAGATGAGGAGGACCCTACAAAATTTACTGAGGAGTGACCACTGAGGTAGGAGAAGAAGCAAGAGTGAGTGGTGTCCTGGCAACCTGAAAGCCTAAGAGTGTGTCAAAAAGGAGAGAGAGATCAACTGTGTCAAATTCTGCTGGGAAGTCAAGTAAAATGAGAAATCAGAATTGATCATTGGCTTTAGCTACACAGAAGCCACTGGTGACTTTGACAAAAACTGTGGAAAGCACGAAAAACCAACTGGAATGTCTTTCATGAAAATGGAGGGGAGGAATTGGAACAGAAAATATAATTTTCTGTAAATGGAAGGAGAACAATAAGTGATGGCTGGAGGAGCGTATGAATCAAAGAAGGTTATTTTTTTAAATATATATTTTTAAATATTTTATTTATTTATTTGACAGAGAGAGACACAGTGAGAGAGGGAACACAAGCTTTTTTGAAGATGGGAGATATTAAGTCACATTTGTGTGTTGATAGACAGGATCTACTGGAGTGAGAAAAATTAAAGTTGCAAGAGATGGAAGGTACAATAGCTGGAGTCAAGACTTTTGAGTATGCACGGGGTGGGGGCCAGATAGTAATCATGTTTCATAGAGTTGAGGGGAAAATATAATGAGACAGTTTCTGTAAGACATCAAAATGGTACCTGATACATGACAGGTGGTCAGGAAATGATATGTTTTACCATTATTGTATAGCATCTTGGGACAGAAGATAGGGCAAAAGCAATTTGTAAATTCAGAAAACTCAAGGTTGAGCTTAAAACCAAATGTAAGTGGGTGTGCCTGGTGTTAAGAGAGTATGGGTCAGAAATTAAGATCATTGAGGCAGTCCAAGTTTGAGTTATCCAACTGGGAGAAGCAGGGAAGCGAGACCACTGTGTCAAATGCTTAGGAGGGTAGTCTCTCCTCATCAGTGACTAGCTGCATACATGCTAAATTACTTTATCCCTCCAATTTTGTCTTCTATAAAAGGAGGCTGGTTATACCCATTCTCTTGACTTGGAAGTTAACTTCTAAGAAGCCAGCAAGGCCAGGAGAATGTAGTTTAAAACAGCACTCCGCAAATGAGAGTTGTTTTCAAGAAGATGTATCTCAGATAGCAGAGAGATGGGAATTCCAAAGACTCCCTCGGATTCGAAAAGAAAAGCTGAATACTGTACTGTATACAATAGCTCCTTGAGTCAGAAGGGAGGGAAGAGGGAGAAGACAAAGTGGTGTACAGGGATCAGGAGTCAAATGGCAATTAAGGGAACAAAGGTCAGCTGGATGATAATTACAGGCAGTTAGGGAGGGAATTAGAGCTGGTGAGGTGCAAATTACATGGGCCATTTAGACAAGGGTGGGGCTTCGCTGAGAGGAACAAAATGAAGGCTGATTACCCGCTAAAAATAAAGGCTGCCCCTCTGAGTTCAGACTCACAAGTCTGGCACTGGCCCAGGCAGCGTGAGGCAGTGTGCTTTGCTCTGCCGTGCCCACTCTGCTTCTGGTGTGGGCAGGGCCTGCCTCCACCCTTCACCAAGTTCTGACACGAGGTCTGGGAGCCCTCAGCAGATCACTCGCCAGCACCTTGGGAGGCAGGGAGGGGGTTGGCTGTAGAGAGAATCTGGGCATCCGTCAGTCAATATAACCACTCAAGGGGCTGGCTGTGCCGTGCAGAAGGGTGCCGACCAGGAGGGCCAGAGGAGGTGAAATCCAGGCCACACTTTGTTCTTCACACGAGTGTCCTGGAGTGAGGCTGCAGCCGCAGGGAGGGAGGGGTGCCTTTTCTTGATTTGCATTGGTTACTATATGGACTGTCTCATCCCCGTGTTGCCAATGCAAGAAGGTGGGCCCAGGTCTCCCAGGGGCTGGCACAGTATCCTTTGTTTCTCTTATCACCTCCTGGGGTCAATGTTCCTTATTAGGGGCTTGTCAGACTGGTGGAAAGATATGGGAGAGGTGGCAGAGGGGAAAGCACATGCTCAAAGCCTATCCTCCCAGCTCTCCTCCTGTTGTACTTGTGTCCATTGTGAAGCTTCCTGGACTGCCTGTGTCTAACTGTGGACATGGATAATCTCTCTTATACTGTGAAGATTCTCTGTTAGGATGAGTAAAATTGACTACCAGAGAGTAAGTTCTCTTAATATTTGGCATTTCTATTTTTTTGTTTTGTTTTGTTTTCCTTTGTAAAGGTTATCCATTACTGCATAACAAATTACCCCAAGATTTAGTGGATTAAAACACCAATTCATATTTATTATCTTTCATAGTTTCTGAGGGCCAGGAATTCAGGGGCAGCTTAGGCATGTGCTTCTGCAACAGGGTCTCTCTTCAGGTAACATTCAAGATGTCAGCTGGGGCTGCAGTCATCTGAAGGTTGGACTGAGACTGGGGGATCTACTTCAAAGGTGGCTCACTCACGTGGCTGGCAGGTTGGTGCTGGCTACTGGTGGGAGGTCTGACTTCCACTTTGTGTAGGCTGCTCCCCAGGGCTAATTGAGTGTTCTCATGACATGGTGGCTGGCTTCCCAGCAATGTAAGAGTTCAAGGTGAAAGTGACTATGCCTTTTTTTGACCTAGCCTTGGAAGTTACACATAACACACTCTAACTTCTACAGTATTCTCTTGGTTATACAGTTCATCCCTGATTCGCAAGGTTTGAATACCAGGAAACAGAGATCAATAGGGGATCACCTTGGACCACTGTAATAGCTATTGTTGTAGGCATTTGATCATATCTACTGCATTCTTTGACAAAACTTGATGGTGTTGCATCTAAGGGGCTTTCATTCACAGGAGCTTCCTTGATCTTCAGGGAATCTGTAAGCAGGTACAGATGGATATTTATTCCTTCCTTCCTTCCTTCCTTCCTTCCTTCCTTCCTTCCTTCCTTC